>NC_135308.1:84867514-84947514 GCF_048772815.1 Callospermophilus lateralis
GTAAGAGGAAGAAAGAGCAGACGTAATGTTGGAGCATTAGACAGAGGCCTGATTGTGTGGCATTTTGTAGGCCATCTGGACTTTGTCATTTATTCTGGGTGTGAATGAAAGGTTATTATCTGATGATTTTGCACAGGGGAGTTAGTTAACTAATATGTTTTATGGTTCAAAAATGTCACGTTGATTAACATGTGAAAGAAGTCTGCAAGAGGGCAAGTGTAGAAGCACAGAGGCGGCTGGAAGAGGTGCTACTGTCATCAGATGAGAGAAGAAAGCACTAATCTAGATAGGAGCAGTGGAGCTGGTAAGAAAGGAGCTCAAAGGATTTGCTAGTAGATTGTTTGTATATGAATGTGTAATAGATAATTCAAGAGGAATCCAGTAGTTTTAGCCTGAGCAAGTAGTTAAAGATGATGTCACATATAGAGATGGAGAACAATGAAGTAGAGTCGGTTTTAGGTAGAAAAATCAAACATTTAGTTTTGGACATATTCTGTTCAAGATATCTATTAGACATCAAACTGAAGCAAGCTGTTAGGTATGTATTAAATATGTTAGTTTTGAGTTTAGGGTAGAGCTCAGAGATTGAAGTTTACATTTATATTGATACTTAAATTAATAGAAGTAGATGGGACCACCTGAGGGGTTAGTATAAATGAAGAAGAAAAAGAGGCATAAAAAATGAG
The DNA here is from genome assembly GCF_048772815.1 of Callospermophilus lateralis. Classification (NCBI taxonomy): domain Eukaryota; kingdom Metazoa; phylum Chordata; class Mammalia; order Rodentia; family Sciuridae; genus Callospermophilus; species Callospermophilus lateralis. The sequence goes on from NC_135308.1 coordinate 84,868,201, forward strand.
TCTTTGTATAACTGGTTGATTGCAGTAAGTTCTCAGATCTTCACCCTTTTCTCCATCCAAAGCCTTTGCCATATATTTTGTGGGGCCCTTCTGTCCTAAACCCTAGGTTCTGCCCTGCCACTTGCTTTGGCCAGTGGGAGATGAGCATTGTGATGCAATCAGACTGGAAATAGTATTTACCATTTGTTTGTGCTCCTTACACTTTACCCTGATTGACACTGAGTTTTAGAATATTGTTCAAAGAGCATTATTGTAGCAATTTAAAAACTTACACACTTAGAGTACTCTGACATTTAGAGATCTAGTCAAGTAGAAAGATTCACCACAAATCTGAATCTGAAGGAAACATCGTTAAGGAAAACTGGGACAAGTGGTGTCCAGAACCCCAGGAGATGGAAGTGTTTTAAAAGAGGGAAGTGATGAACTGTGGCAAATTCTACCGAGAGTTTAGGTAAGATGAAGGCAGAGAATTGATCATTGCATTTTCCAAAAGCATTTCATTAATACCCTTCATTAAGAGTGGTGGGAAGAAAAGTCTAATATGGAGTAAATTCTAGAGAGAATGGCAGATGAACACGTAGCGATGACTAAAGTTAGTAATTTTCTCCCTGAAGGGCGGTGGAGAAATGGATTCATGGTTGGAAGGTAATGTGAATTCAGAGAGATTTTTTTTTGTTGTTGTTGTTTCATTGTGGATTGTTTATTATGTGAATAGGAATGTTTTAGTTCAAGACAGAAATAAAAAGATGACACTGGAGAAAAAGGATAAGCAGAATTGCAACAATCTTGGAGAGGTGGATAGGGATAAGATGTAGTGAAGAACAGATGGAGTCATCTTTAAGCGGGAGAATAAACAATTCCTTCATAGTTACAGGTCTGAAGGCAAAGTGTAGGAGGAGTTTAGAGAAGGTAGTACTGAGTTGAAGGATAAAGGGTTTCTCTGAGTGCTTGCCTTTTGTGTGTGTGTGTGTGTGTGTGTGTGTGTGTGTGTGTGTATGAATTAAGAAGTAGTAAAGTTGTCAGCCGAAAGTAAGGAAGATGTGTGTGGAAGACGGAATCCTAAGCTCACTCCCAGTGACATTTACTCCTCTATCACCTTCTCTTTTTTGAGTGTGATGGAACCTGTGATATGAGGAGATGCCACACTTGTGATTCGTTTTACTATCAAAAAGGAGATTATTCAGAGTAGAACTGAGCTAAATGCATTTAGCCCTATAAAAGATATTTTTCCTGTCCAGTTACAAGAGAGGAAATCAGAGGGATACATTTTGACTGACCTAAGAGAAAATGGACATACAGAGTGTGAACTACTTACGGGCACCACATGGAAAGGAACTGCTAGTGGCCTCTAGAGGCTGAGGGTGATCCCTAACTGTTATGGTTTGAATGTGAGGTGTCCCCCAAAAGCTCATGTGTGAGACAATGCACGAAGGTTTAGAGGAGAAATGATTGGATTATGAGAGCCTTAACCCAATCAGTGGGGGGGGGTCAATCCCCTGATGGGATTAATTGAGTGGTAACTGAAAGCAGGTGGGGTGTGGCTGGAGGTGGTCTACAAGGTGGGGGCTTGGCTTTGGGGTATATGTTTGTATCTGGCAAGTGGAGATTGCTCTCTTTCCTGCTTGCTAATCATCATGTGAGCTGCCTCCCTCCGCCACACTCTTCTGCCATGATGTTCAGCCTCACCTTGAACCCTGAGGAATGGAGTCTGCTGTCTATGGCTTGAGACCTCTGAAATCATGAGCTCCAAATAAATCTTCCCTCCTCTACAACTGTGCTGGTAGGCTCCTTTAGTCACAGCAGTGAAAAAGCTAACTAAAACACTGACCAACAGACAGCATTGAAATGGAGACCACCAGCCTACAAATGAAAGGAAATAAATTATGCCTTAGAGTGAGCTTGGAAGATGCCCCTAGTCTCAGCTGAAAACCACAGCTCTGGTCAACACTCTGATAGTGTCTGGTAAGATCCTAATCAGAGAATTCAGTTGTGCCACTCTTGAGGTTTAGACTATGAAAACAGAAAATAAACATATGATGTTTTAAGTCATAGAGTTGTGCAGATTTGTTACTTAGCCACAGAAAAATAATGTAGAGGGTGAGAGGTGTGAATACCAGAAAATGCCCCTCAGAGAAAGAATAAAGAACTGACTATGGAACACAGAGTGATTAGTAGGCAGGCTGGAGGACCAATATGGGGTTTGCAATCATAAATTTAAAGGGAGACCTGCCAGAATTGGAAGCTTAGTTAAAGAATAAATTAGGAATCAGATTTAACCCAGATTTTGGAGCAACCAGTTGAACATGGGTGAGAGGGTGGCAATGGAGATAAAGTTATATGTAAAAGGATGATTATTTTGTTAGAATGAGCCACCCAAACAGGAAAGCAAGACAAGGCAAGTGAGTACGGGAAGAGAATGACACACAGTGAGAACTTTCATCTGAGTCAAACGTCTCAGGAGGATTTGCAATTCGTTAGAAGTGGATACTCATGAGAATCAGATAAGGTAAGAGCCTGCAGTCGTGAATTCATCGGTCTTTAGATTTTATTTTCATAAGTTCTTTTGTCCAGTTTCGTATCACTTATCCATTTCCTGAGTTCTGACCAAAGCAAAGATTGCTTTTCAGTCTCCCCGCTCTGAGTGATGCTCCATGATCTATAGGTTCCCTTCCTTCAACTTGTGGGGAAATAGTTCTCTGAGATTCATCCTCTTCTCAAATAGGTAAGTCTTCTTTCAGAAAAAGTTTGATTATTAGTTAGTTATATTTTATTGGGAATATTAGCAATTCAAATATTATCCACAACTTTAAAATAATGCTTTTGTAATTGTTTTAAAAAACTTTGATATCAGAATTTGGAAGAAGATATTTTTGTTTTCTAAAAAAAAGACTGATTACTTTTTGGTTCCCCTGAGAAAGGGGTAAGCAACTGAGGGCCTATGGCCAAATCTGTCCCACCACCAGGTTTTGTCAATAAACCTTTATTGGAACACAGTCACACTAATCCGTTTACACAGTATCCAAAGAAGTTTTGCACTAAAAGTCAGAACTGAGTAGGTGCAGTGACCATCAGACAGCACACAAAGTCTGACTGTTTTACAAACTGGTCTTCTTTCAGAAAACATTGGTAATCTCTGCCCTAATACATCTCCCTGTTCTTACACGTTGGGTTTATTCTACTTTCTCAGTCTCTGTGTTATAAATTCGTAGAAGGAGGGGAATAGAAAGTTGGGAATACAAAAAATAAAAGAGGAAGAGGTCCTATAGAAATTCTAAATGATTGCCTAGAGTTTTGGATAAAATGAAAGAAACCAAAGCAAAGTCAGTGTGGACATCTGAACAGTGATCAAATTCTCTCTGTGCTGTGTTTTTTGAGAAGAAAAGAAATTAGGATTTGTGGAAGAAAAGGTTATGTAGTCAGAATACTGGGTAATTCCTGGCATGGTTTTATAATCTGAGATACTGCTAAGATTTGTGAACCCTTTGTCAGGGAAATGGAAATCTTTTGTTGTTGTTGTTGTTATTGTTTTAGAAATTAATTTCTTTTTGACAACTCAATGAGTGATAGTATATAATTTCACCTCATAGATCTATTTTTTTCCCTATATCTCTTCAACTATGGGTTCTGTACTGAGTGGTAAGGTGAGCTAATATTGTGTTTCCTATGATAAGAATATAAGTGCTAGGCAAATAATCTCTTTAAACTGGTCTGAGTCCCGTCAAAACTGGAAAATCTTCAAAGTCACATTAAAAAGAATTCCATGAGGCATCCTGTTTTCTAGAACAAACAGAGTGTTTAGATACATTCATAGTTCTAATATCACGTTTCTTCTCTCTAGTTTTCTGAATTAGTCTTATTGGAGTGTTTTTAAGTATATCTTACTAATATCTTCAAAAAGATCTTTTAGTTTCAGTTTCATCTCCATGGGTTTTCACTTATTTGGATCATTGTTTTATATATTTTATGAATTTCTGATTTTATTCTTTATTATTTCTTTTCTTCAACTTTTAGCTTATTATGCTATCTCTTCAAACTCATTATAAGCACCCTGCAGAGTTGACATAACAGATGATTAATTTTCATGAATGCTTTGTACTTGAAAAGAATGTATAGCCTCTATTGATTACAACAATTTTGATTATACATATTAATAACATATTAATTATATTACTATATATTAATATACATAGTAATTGTGACTTTAAATTTAATCATTATGTTTTTATTATCTTAATGCTAGTGTTTACATTTTCAACATGTATATTCATGTCTATATATTCTCACTGTATTTTCCTTCCAAATAATACAAAACCCTGAAATATTTTCACTTTCACATTTCCCCTTCTATCTTCCATGTTTTTATCTAACATTTTAATTTCATAATTTCTTCTGAACTTCAAGAAATTAACTCTTGCTAGTTTTGTTAGTTAACTTTTTCTTTTGTTAAGGTGGAAGCTCTTCTATATAATCTTTTATTCAGTTACAAGTATACAACTGGGAATTTTCTTTGTTCTCTATTTTTAATTCACTCTCATATCAGATCAATCCTTCTTGATTTAATTTTTTCTATATTTCTGGAATGTATTTCCTTTTCATCACCCTCACTTCTCCCTTATCCCCCTTGCAAGAAGTGCAAGCCATGGTTATCTCCATCTGGATGGCGGGTAGGACTCTTAACTGGCCTCCAGTCTGCTCATTTCTCACCCTTGTTCACACACAGCAGTCAGAGGGGTCTTTCCTTACACAGATGTGATCTTTTGGCTAAAATCTGCACGATTCCCCTTGCTTTTAGAAAAGTCGAAATTGTTCAAGATGGCCAAGCTGTTATCTCCACACCTATAACCTTGTTTCTACCTGCTCCTTCTCAGGAGCATTCTGTTTCCAGTCATTCTGATCAGATTTCCGCTTCCTAAACACAGTAGCTCCTTTCATTTCTGGTGCTGTATCGTCAGTGTCAGTGTCTTCTTCTACTGAAACACTCTTGTTCATCTTTGCTTGGTTGATTTTTATTCATCCTTCAGACCTCAGCTTTGAGGTCATGCCCATTGGATATCTAGGTGCTGCGTTCATCGTTGTTTGGTATTATACTATTTCTTAGTGGCCTTTGACTGACTTTACTATAATTTGCTTTTTAAAATTTTCGTTCCTTCTTGGTAAGCACTAAGATCTGTGATGGTAGAAATCAAATCTGGAGTGCTTGGCATACAAAATCACTTAATAAATATTTGATTAATTAAGGTTGAATGGATTTTTCAAAGCTTAAATTGTTAAATATGGGTGCTATTTTGGTAATATGCTTACATTACAAAAACTTACCTTGAAATGCCCAGCGGAAACTAAAGAGGAATTTTGTCTGCAGTGGATTTATATCGTATCCTACCAAAGGGAAATATGGAAATGACACAAACCAAGAATGTGACCAGATGACCCTGCAATCTAGATAGTGACACTAAACACAGAGTTTAGCATATTATCTATAATAATACAATTGGAAAGAGAATATGGACAACTATATCAAAATATATGGAAAATTGCAAGCAAGCAACTATTCTCTGAAACTCAGGGAATGCATGATCTTGAAATAAATCATTTAATCGCTTGATGTCTCATTTTAACTACTGAGTATATAATGAATGATTATTATTAACTACTACATGGGGTATTGTAAGACTTAATTTGCTAATTTTTATAAAGTGCTTCAGATTGTTTGATTAAAAGTATGAAGTATCATCATTATTATACTATAAAAGAGTATGTGAAATTTTATTTTAATTTCATAAATATGAAATTATACCTTTCTACATTTACTTAAAATATTCTGAAATTCATACACATAAATTAATGTGTGTTTGAGTCTAGGTTTCTAGGCACTCATAGTAGCTACTCTTATTACTGTCTACAGATCTTGTCTGCATTTCTATTGCCAAAAAAGTTCATAAGACTTCATCCTAAATGGAAAGCAGAGGGCTCGACTCCTTTGTAGTAAATCATTGCCCATTTAAGATGAGAGAGCTGTGTGGTGATTACCTTTCCTTTCATTTCAACAAATAGTTTCATCATTTCTAAATATGATTAGTTTTCTATAAATATCAATATCCTTCCCACACCTTTAAATATCCTCTTCCTACAAGTTTGGACTCAGGGAAATTCTGTGGGTTCCGCCAATGCTTCTGACCTTCCTTAGCTAATACTTCTGACCTTCTTGGACATCCCTCCTGTGCTGAGTTGCTCCTCATGCCTGTTGCAGATGCAGGGAATCCAATAGGACACTCCTGGGCTGCTTCCCTTATTTTCTAAACTCATTAATTTCACATTTCTAAAATGACTACCTCTCTCTTCAGAATTTACTTACATATATGCATGAAAGGGGAAATTTAGGTAATAATGGTTGTCTTAAAATGTTATTTCATCTACAGGCTTGATTGATAGTTTGCATATAGAATTCCAGCATGAAATTATCTTCACTAAAAGTTTCAGAATTTCTTCATTTTCTTTCTTTTTCAAATGTTCCCATTTTTATTTCTGATCTTTCATTTTATTGAAGGTTCGGGATCTTTTTATTCTCAATGTTGTGAAACATTGCATGTGAGTAAATTTTGTTTCATTTATTGTGTTTGACATTGAATCTGGCAATTTGTGTTCTTTGGTTCTGTGATTTTTGTGTATTATTTCTTTGAATTTTTTACATTTTTAATTTTGTTTCTGAAATTCTCATTACTGGCTATCAGAACCTCTGGATCTGTTTTCTAATTTTCTTTTCTCTCCCTGCATATATTCCATTACTTCATGATCTATTGTTCATTATGAGCGGTTTACTAAATTATATTTTTAGCTCTAACTTCTTTTTATAGAACATGTTATGTGCTCTATTTTAATTATATAAGAGATATACAAGGTTTTCTCTAATTATTCCTCTATTGTGTTATTCTGTCTTCAGTTCAAGGTTACCAATAGTTTTTAGAATATTATGTATAACTGTGTGCATATATGTATATTATGTATGCACACAAATCTATGTACATATGAATGATACATACTTTAAAAGCTGATCAGTGGTCTTTAAACTCTGTTGTCATAATAATCCAAATATTAAAAAATTATTGAGTGTTCCAAAGAGGTTTTATTTATTAGGGTTATATATTGATATTTAATACATCTTAGCAATTAAAGCCGGGTAACATAGTCATGTGCCACATAATGACATTTTAGTCAATGTTGGACCACATAAATGATAGTGGTCCTATAAGGTTATATTACCTAGTGACATCATAGCCATCTTAGTTTGTGTTAAGTACACTCTGTACTGTTAGCACAACAAAGGAGCGCAGAAAAGTATTTTTTAGAATGTATCTGTGTTGTTAAGTGATACATGACCATATTAAAAATGTTCACTTAAAAATAACAATAAATCTATTATATTCTAGAATAATTATTAAATAATTATATTTCCTAAAAGAAAGATAGCTTCATGAGTAGTGCAGCTATGAATATTACATACATATAGTTTATATTTGCAAATCTCTTTAATGTCTTGCTTAACTGAAGACAGATCCACGTACCTACTTCTAATTGAATTTATTATATGATGTCACATATTGTGTTGCTTCTGAAATACTCTACTATACATTCATGAGAGTCTGAGAGCAAAAAGGAAAGGAACATCTTAGTAGTATTATGAAAATAGTTTTGACTTTTCAGATTCTTGCAAAGGCCTCAAGGACTCTCTAGGGTCTCTGGACCACACAGCTAAGGAACTGCTGTTGTGAATACACACACACACACACACACACACACACACAAATACTCTTTTTGGGTTATTTTTCTTTCTTTCTTTGTCTTGTTTTATTTTTTTCTAGTTTTCTTTTTATCAGTTTTTTTTTAAATTTTTTTTTTCTTTTCTTTTTTAGTCTTTTCCTTCCCCCTCAAATATATGGAAACAGTTGCCTGGCAGTTGACTTTTAAAAATAAAATACTTATTGGGCACCATGTTTGGAGAAGGAATATTCAATGAGTGAGTTTATCCTGGGACCCTGGTTCTCAACCCAATCAAATGTATACACATTTTAAAGCAAATATTTTATAATGCTACCTTTATTATAGTGAAAGGAAAATCATAATATAACTTAACATATGAACACATATAATTCTATTAATAAAAATATCATGCCAAAATTCAGTGTAAAAAGCAAATAAGTAGAAAGTGATGCATAATAAAAATGTGTATTTCAATGTGTAAATCATCTAGCATGTTTACTTCACTGTGACCATAAGAAAATAGTTAGATGTTTGCACATACATGAAACTTTGTGAAGGTGGCAGCTATAACTTCAGGTTGATAAGTGTGTTGGTGAGCATATTGACATCTGAAATACTATAAATAGTGTTGCTTTTCTTAAAATTAAATTTTTATTATTTGTTTAAAGTGTATGACATAATACTATGAGATACTTGTATATATAGTAAGTGATTATTGTAATGAAACAAATTAACATATCCATCACCTCACAGATATCTATTTCCTTAACCTTCTGCCAAGAGTACATATAATTTACTCATTTACCAAGATCCTGAAAATATTACACTATTATTAACTACAGTTTTCATATTGTTATTGTACATTAGATCTTTCAACTTACTCATTCTACATATCTTTGCTTTGTGTCCTTTGACCTACAGCTCTCCTTTTTCTTCTCCTCACTCCAACCCTAGTGGTCATTACCTGTGTTTTGTTGTCTATAGCTATTTGACTGTTTGTTTTTAAAAAGATTCCACACATAATTGAGACCATGCAATGTTTTCCTCTCTATCTCAGGCTTATTTCACTTTGCATAATATACTCCATATCTATCCATTTGTTGTGACAAATGGCATGCTCTCCTAAAAAAATGAATAATAGTCTGTTGTGTGTATGTCTTCACGTACACATATGTATTTCCACAATTTCTTTATCCTTCCTCCATCTGTGGGCATCTGGTTGTTCCTATGTCTTGGTTACAGTGAATGATGCTACAGGGAAGGTAGAAATGTAGATGCCCTGGTGAGGTGGTGCTTTCATTTCCTGTGGGTCTACAACCAGAAGTTGTCTTGTAATGTGACTTTATAAAATGGTGAAAAACTCTTGGTTAAATTTCTCACCAAATGATATACCATCTCACTGCAATTTATAATTGTATCCCCTGAAAATACTAGTCTATGTTAAGGCCATGTGAAAGACCTTTTTTACATGTTAAAATTTATATGCCTATGTGTAAAATGAAGGTAGGTACTAGACTTACACAACTTGCTTTCCCCCCTTTTTTCTCTTTTATTTTCTCATCATTTTCTGCCCATGTGAGGAGTGGAATCACTACAATTAGTTTCTACCTCAGTCACTTTCTTCTCTTCTTTAGGTACAGGATTTGCAATCCCCTGTCTCTATACCACCCTATTTCTGTCTACCTGGAGGCCTGTGGAATCAGTATGGAGGTAATTATGTTTAACACTTTGTATGGTTTTATTAAAAAATAAATGAATAAAATACTTCTACATATTCAGTATATATCATATTGACTAAAAAAATTCTATTAAAATTTAGGAAGATAAAAATGTTGAGGCACAAAAATCTTTGCTAATCAAAAGACCAGAAGCATTGTCAGATAGTATAAATACTCTTCTGGTTAGTAGATGATTTTTGGCAGGAAAGATTGTGTCTCTCTCTTCACTACTTACTTAATGTAGAAAGCTAAAAAAACTCAAATCTGAAATTACACAAATATCTTATATTCGTGTATCTTTATATAAAATCAAGAAAATGAAATTACTTTATGAGGTTACTTCATTATAGCAATAATTTACCTTGCTATATCATAGTATATATTTTTTATTTACAGAATGCCAATGCAATCTAGAATAACACTTCAAATGTTAGTCAGTATGTGATTTGGCCTATGTTATATGTCAAAGAAATGAAGGATATAATGCTTGTTAGCAAATTGAATATTATTATGAACAAAATAAAATAGAAGTTATGAATTGAATAGATATCTAATTGAATTCAGTGAATTTTTATTTTTCATATTCATATTTTAATTTTATAATTCATATTCCTATAATGTTCTTCTTAATGTTCTGCTTTAATTATTAGAGTTATAGCCACATATTGCCACCTTTCTGTGTTCTGCCTGAGATTTTAGGAATAACTTACTTCCGGAAAAGAAAATTATGAGATTTAAAATAACATCTAATCATTTTTTCTAAAAAAAATTCTCTCTTGTTACAGTGTGAAAGTCACTGCTGGGTATCAAAATATTTTATCAATAGCTATTTCATCCATAAGAAGCCTCTCCAGGAAAACAGAAACCATCTCAATTATTCCAACACAAGAAATGTAATGTAGTGAATTGATTATACAGTTGGGAGAAGAGCTGAGAAACCAGTCAGGAAAATGTTAAAACAACCTACAGTAGGAAACCCCTATTCAAGTGTGAAAGGAGCTGTGGGGTTGCTGCCAAGAGGCCAGGTTCACCTGCGAATACTTTGGCAATGGGTCTATCTAGCAGGAGTAGCAGAAGAAATGCAATTTCTGCTGGAGATGACACTTCAGACAGAGAGGAAGGAGAAAACTTTCCACTCAGTAACAGAGTACCAAGGATGTCCACCAGCTGAATTTAACTGGGAGTCAACTTAATGTGGAATGCTGGTAAATGACACCTATAGCTGTCCACCTTTGATGATACAGAGCCCAGGAAGGAGAGAACGAGAACTATCTTACTGGCAACAGGCCAGGATCTGTACTAGCTGCCCCTTATGCTGCTCAGCATTGACTCTCACCTTTTTACCTGTGTTCACATCTCATAGATTTTAAGCAACAGCATCAACGAGTCAACTAAAAAGTGAGTTAACTACCTTGTACATAACAACACGTCATTGTCTTCTTAAACATGTGCCCTGTTCTACCCTTTGACCCTCGAATCTCGTTCTTGATGAATAGCATAAATCCCTTGGTAGCTCATGGTTAATGTTGAAAAAGATTCACAGAGGCCAGAGTCTGCTTTTAAAAGGAGGACATTTATAAACGAAAAGAGGCTATGATTGTATTCCAGAATCTCAGAATGTACAATGTGATTTTGCTTTTGAGGCTTTTCAGAGTCTTTATATAGCTGATTTTTTTATTACCAACACTTTGAGCATTTTTGGTACCTGCTAGATCTAAAGCTTTATGTGGCAGAGCAAGTTATATCATAGTTTGGACCTGTTGGAGAATCTTCTCCTAATCTGGGCTAAATGTAAAAGTAGAAAAATTAGAAAACTTCTAGCTTATACAGTAAATGGGTTGGAGAAACACAAAAATGTGGCATGTGTTTTCTAGATCCAAATCCAGTGCAGCTTGGATGCAAGTTAAAAAACAAGTCATGGCTATAGACATGAATTCAGAGGAAAAGGAAGCTAAGAGAATACAGGAGGCCAAAGAGTGGGTGTGGCTAGCCTAGATGAGAACTGAAAGGTCACTAGAGCTGGTTCATTCTGTTATGTTAACATAAACAGTCCAAACTACTTTTACTTTTTCTCCTCCTTCTCCTCTTCCTCCTCCTCTCCCTCCTCCTCCTTCTCCTCTTCTTCCTCCTCCTCTTTTTCTCTTCCTCCTTTTGGCACAGATTGGACCCAGGATCAATTAACCACCAAACCACTTCCCTAGGTCTTTAATTTATTTTTATTTTTATTTTTTTTATTTAGAGACAAAGTCTTGCTGAGTTGCTTAGGGCCTTGCTAACTTGCTAAGGCTGGCCTATAACTTGCAATCCTCCTGCCTCCAGCTTCTGAACCAGTGGGATTATAGGCATGTGCCACAACCCAAGCTTCTTACTGTCACTTACTCTGCCTTCTACCAACTTGTTCATTTTAGTCCTCTACCTTCATTTCTCAGTATTTTTTTTTCAAACTTTGTTCTTCAGTCATACTGAACCACCTGAAAATTTCTTCCGTATGTCAATTAATTCTCTCTTTAATGCTGGCCTTCCAGGCTGACTTTGAACCATAATTTATGTCTTTTTTTTTTTCTCCATTTTTTAACCACCCTTTTTTACTGTCTGAAAAACATCCACTTAAACCAGAGTGCTGGCCAATAGATAGATCTCATGGCCAATGAAAATTCTGATAGATTGGCCAAGTGTTTCTGCACAGCTAAAGTTAAAGAGTTTACAGATAAGTCTAGGATTGATTGAATTAGTAGCATCCATCAGGTTGAAAGAAGGGTGGCAAGTATAAGGTGCATTTTCCATCTGTTGTTGCCAACATTATACTTTGTCATAGCCTTCCTTGATGCTATGCTCAATGGGCATGCACTTTTCCTATATCCTTTTGCACTTCCTTTTCATAGTCTATCATTCCACTTGAGTTGAATTATATTTTCCTGTTTTGTTGTTGTTGTTTTGTTTTTTGCCTATTTTCTCATCAGTCAATGTTTTACTTAATATTGACACAATATTTGTCACAGTGCCTGATAGTACTCTGCACATAGGAGGCAGTATATGAGTATATGAATGCTTATTAATTAATAATATTACTAAATTTGAAATAATGAAATTTGGTTATTGAGTGAGCCATATATATATATATATATATATATATATATATATATATATATATATATATATATAATTATCATCCACATCTTCTAGGTAATACAAAAATACAATTTATAGAAATTTGGTGGACATTTAACATATACAGAATGCAAACAAAACAAAAGAGAGAGGGAGAGGGGGAAAGAGATAGATAGATAGAGAGAGAGGTCTACTGGATCTTTTTGTGCCATTAAATGCATTTGCTTAGTGCCTTACAGGAACAAGCAACTCTCTCTCCTTCTTGGTAACCATGTCCTGACCTTCTTTTGCCACACTATTCCTCCATGATAGAGAGTTCCTCTCTTCAGGAGCAAAATATATAGCCCAAAGGCATGCCCCCAATGACCTACTTCCTTTAGCCACACCCTACTTGTCTATAGTTACCACCCAGTTAATCCTACCTGGGAATTAATGCACTGTTTGGGTTAAAGTTCTTTTAACCCAATAATTGCACCTCTAAATTTCCCTGCATTGTCTCACACATGAGTTTTTGGGGGACACCTCATATTTAAACAACAATGATGCTATTTTACTTTTTTCTCTTTTTGATAAGCTGAGAAAAAAAGCCACACAATTTTATTAATTTATTTGATTTATTATTATGACTAATTAATTTAACCAAACTAATAATAAAATTTACAATGAGGATACATTGGACATTACTAGCTAAAAAAAATATTGTCTGAAGGACTTATTTGCTACCTTGGTTGTTCTTTTTCTTTCATTTTACATTTTAAACCTCTCAGATCAGTCCTATGGGGTTTTTTTGTTTTTGTTTTTCAGTACACCCAAAAAGTGATGATTTAAACATCTCTGTTTTCATTCATTTATTAAATCAATGGTAATTTCTGAATGCCTTTCACAATGCAAGTACTGTTCTAGGTGTTGGAATAAAGAAATAAACAAAAGAAAGTCTTTACTTTCATGGAGTTACATACAGTCTCAGGGCAAGAAATAGAAAATAAAGAAATAGTCTATAATATTGCAAGTGCTAAAATATAAGAACACTTTGTCTAGAGAGATCACAAAAGACCTCTCAGGGGAGGTGATCTGAACATAGAGCCAACAGATATGAAAAAGCTAGGGAGTGAACCGTGAAGATAAATCAGCAAAATAAATTAAGTTTTAAGCCCTTTAGTATTTTAAACTTGAGTGATTTGACTAACTTGATTCCACTGTAGCAGACCAAAACTGTTAGCATGATTATTACATAGAATCCTGCTTTTTAAGATATGCCAGGAAAACTGAGAGTTTTCACAGTTATTCATGTTTCTCACTATGATATTGCTTACAAAGAAAGTCAATTTTATCTCATATCACCTTGTAATTATATATTACATGTTTAGTACATAGCATTCAATTCAAAACATTTTTTAAAAATTCTTGATTGTATGTAAGCGTGAAAGATTACTTAAAAAAACTGATTAAGACAAAATCCTTGATGTCAAGAAAGTTAGAAAATGAGCAGAAAGGCTGACACATGAATACAAGTAATTGAAAAAAGTTTATAACTAGATAGAGAATGCTGTGCAGGCTAAAAAGAGGAAATAGGCACATCAAATAATAATCACAATAATTGTACTAATAATAATACTGCTAATAATAACCACTATCAGTTATTCTTTTATGTGCCAGGCAAGCTGGTAAATGCTATTTCAAAGTCAAGTCTGCAAAATGTCTCATAATGTTGTGTAATGTATAGTACTAAAAAACTTTTCAAGTATTTTCCCCCTTTTCTTTTGTTATAAACTATAATTTGCTCTTGAAAATAGAATGCCCTAAGTCACCCTAGACACAGATTACCAAAGTTATGTGTTCACAGATGGAAGAGGCATTGGCACTTGCAAATGTGCAAAAAGCACCTTTGACCTGTTGAGGCAGGGTTGTGGAAGGAATTAGAGACAGTTATTTGCCTATAACAGTGTATTATTAGACACTGGTATTTGCCTATTAAACAATCTATATTCTGGAGAATCTGTGACTTTGCCCACTTTCAATTTTCAGAGATAGAATATACATCTGAATCTGCCCAAAACACTTTTTACATTGGGAAATTATAAAAATCGATTTATTTTTTGTTGTGATGGGCATTATAAAAGGGGGAAAACATGAACAGAGTTTCAGAGAGAAGGAGAAAATGAGTAAGCAATGAGAAAGCACGAGAAGAGCTTGTGGATCATAAAATGATGCTGGTTGGTTTGCAGGAAGCAAGGAAGTAACAGAGGGCATCAAGCCTTGCAAAATGGCTTTTTTTTTTTTTTTTTTGCGAGGAGAGGGAATCTTCTGGAAGATTTTGAGGTAAAGTACTGACAAAACAAGAATTTGATTTTTGTGAAAATGTACTGGAAGTAGGACAAATGAATGAAGGAACATATTGGAGATAAGATGATCATTCACAAATGTCATACTGAAGGGGAGCAGTATTCATTTTTAACATAAAATTAGGAAATTTTATTTTGTCTTTAAGGATAAGTAGATTAAGAATAGTTGACATCTCTTAAATATAAAAACATGATGCCAACTTCCCTGTGTTAATGGTCTAGTTCGTGACTTTACCCAAGCTGTATTGACATGATTTTTTTTTTTTTTGGTCTGATCTGTTATAGGGCTATACGGTTCTATTAATTTAATTATTGATGAAATCATCCTAATATTTCATTATTCAGTTTTCCTTCTAGATGTTTATAATCAAGTCCATAAAAATTAAACCATTTTTCTCATTAAAATACTGCTCAATTATTGCCTTTCCCAGTCTCCTCCTTTTTATTTCTCTTAAAGACTGAGTGAATCACTTGATATCTTTCTATATTTATGTATATTTTGCTTTAATATTTCTATTATTAGGTTAGTTAGAGCTGCATAATCCTTAACTCTGTTTCTATTTGTCATCTGGCAGTTTCAACAACAAAACAAATCCAATGTCATTGGAAAATGTGCAGAAAAAATATTGGATAAAATTCCTCAAGTTTGTCCAATTTCTGAGGTTACAAATAAATCCACCTATTTTTTGATCAACCAGCATTTATTGAGAGCCTATTATATTCTCAGACTTGAGTATTAAAGTAAATAAAATGCTTGAGGCAGTGCGTTGCAATGTAGTGGAGGTTGACAACTCTATAAGGTATCCTAAGATGCTGAGGAAATATAGGCATGGGAATGCCAAACTTTCCCAGAGATGCCAGCAAAAACATCACAGAGGATATGTTGTGATCTTCAAGTACGAGGGTAAGTTCTTGAAGCAGAAATACAGCAGAGGATTCATGCAGAAGAAATAAGATGTGTAAACATGTAAAGATGCTGGGACATCAAAAGTCAGAGAATTTTGAAAATGGCAAAGAGTTCAGTGTGACTAATACATGGAAACCCAGAAAGTATTGTTCGGAAGAGAAACCAGAGGAGAAGATAAGGCTACATCACGGAGGAACAAGGACTTGGATTTAATCCTAATTATTACAGAATTAAGAGACCTTTGATTGGTAGAGTAATATGATCATAGTTTTAAAAAGGGAGATAACATTGGAATCCATTTGGAAACTTAAGTCTAAGACATTAGTTAATGTATATGAACTAGAAAGTTATTGGAACAGCTGAGGCAACAGATCCTGAGGATCTTAAGGGAGATGGTTAAAAAGGAGAAAGATATAGTCCAGATCTCATTGCTATTCAGATACAGTGGGAGCAAGAGAGTAAATGTCTAGGCTGCACCTGGCATTTTAGGCTGAAGGGGACCATTTTGATAGTGCTTTTTGCCTATTTAAAGAGGCATGCATAGAGTGATATGAATAGCAAAAGTGAACTTTCTCTGGGACACATTATGTTTGAAATGTTTGCACGAAGGAGATACATAGACACAATCAGAAACACATCGGGACATTGGAACTAGAAGATGACAGCTTTAAGTGTCATAGTGGAAACAAGAAACTTGGTTGAGAGCACTAATGGAAAGCAGTATTTATGAGCTGTTAGTTTATATTATTTTCTGTTTCACAATTAGTCCCAAACCTATGATTAAAATTCTTCCCTGATGCATTGGTGAATTTGAAAAATATTAGCAATTAGTTATAACTCTAGTTTTTACCGCAGTTTTTTAAAAAAGTCTAATAAATTAGTTAATTGGGTTTTCTTCATTTATAGACATGCTTCTCCCTCAAAGATTTCTATGACTTCTCCTTACAGAACAATTATAGTCACTTCTCTGTTTTTCAGTGAGATGGGGTCTCGTTATGTTACCCATGTTGGTCTTGAACTCCTGGATTTAAATGATCCTCCTGCCTCAGCCTCCCAAGTACCTGGGATTACACATTTATACTATCATACCTAGTTTATAGCCTCCTCTCTGAATAAAATTGCCTCCTCATATATTCAGTTATAATGCCCTTGATTCCCTGAATTTCCACTTTTAACAAATTTCCTAATATCAAAATGAAATCTCCAGTTTATAATTTGCAGTGTTCTCTGAAATTTCTTTTTATTCATGGCCTACAGAGAAAGGTATGTCTTTCAAAGTGGACTTTTTTCTTTTTTTGTTATCATCATTGTACTTTATACTGAACTACACACATACTATACTCTGGTTCCCTTAGAACCATGACACACTTAAATTAGACGTTCTGACCCTGACCCTGAACAAAGTTTAACAGGTTCATGTGGGTGTTATAAATGTCACTTTACCTCATTAGTGTCTTCTTCCAAAGAAATGAATCTGCACACATCAGTATTGTCAGTGAAGTACTGGTTAAGTACCACAGACTTGGGTCATATTCAGATCCCACCACTTACCACGTATGTGATCTAAGGAGTTTCCTTAATTAAGCTTTTCTGAGCATGGATTTATTTGAAAATGTAGATATTATGCATCATATAAGATGACATTTTATTTAGAAGTTAGTCATTTAGAAATAAATTTATTTCAAAGCTTATTTTTATTATTTTATTGATTTCTAGTTTAATTGTACTGTGTAAGAAAATCCTGCCATTTGAAATAACATGGATGAACCTGAAAGACATTAAGCTAATTGAAATAATCAGATGCAGAAAAGTAAACACTGAATGATGTTGTATAAATGTCGAGTTGGTAAAAGAGGCCTAATCTCTATACTATATTCTTCTACATAGTTTACTGCCTTATTTTGGTGACTCTGGCGTTGATAATGGGAGTATAAAACTCCCTCTATAATTGTGGATTTGATTATTCTCACCTTTACTCTGATACTGTCTGTTTCACATATTTTGATGTTTCATTATTAGACTCACCCATCTAGAATCATTAACATTTTAATGAATTGATCCTCATTTGATTTTGACATGACCCTTTTTTTTCCTTTGGTAGTACTAATATTTTGAAAACTAGTTTATCTCAGATCATTATAGACAACTCAATTGTCTTCTTATTACTATTTGTGTGGTATATTGATATCTCATCCTTTTAAAAATGTGACTATATATAAAGTTGATTTCTTTTTTATTAATATTTTTAGTTATAGCTGGACACAATACCTTTATTTTATTTTTATGTGATGCTGAGGATCAAACCCAGTGCCCTGTACATGCTAGGTGAGTGCTCTACTGCTGAGCCACAACCCCAGGTCCAAAAGTTGATTTCTTCTAAGCAGTGAAAAGTTGAGACTTGTTCATTCAATTGTTTTAAAATAGAATTCTACAATCTCTACTTTTTAACTAGGGTAATCAGTCATTTTATATTTAATATAATATTGAGATGACTGGATTTAAATGTTTCCTGTTGCTATTTGTTTTCTGTTTGATCTATATGTTTCTTTTTTTCCCTTTATTCTTTTTATTGTATGATTATTACTTAAAATTTCATTATTCCCCTCTATTGATTTTATATCTCTGTCTTATTTTTTAATTAGACTCAGGATTACATCAAGTGTCCTTATCACAGTCTACTTTGAATTAATATTTTTATATTTTATGTTTACAGTAAGAACCTTAAAACAGAATAATTCCAGTTACTCTCTCCTAATCTTTATGCTCACATTGTCATATATTTTACTTATGCATATGTTTGTTTGGAGTTTCTATTAAAAGTTTGTATTACATTTGGCCAAAGTCATCTTATGAGTCTTTTGAGTTTCTTTTTTATCAATTTTATACTTTATTTTAGTTGTGTGATTCACTATGTTAATTTATTTTAGATAGAGAACCAACTTTACATTACTGGGATAAATTCCAGTTAATCAGGAGTAATATAATTTTACATATTGTTTTCTTCCTTGAATATTTTATGGAGATCACAAGTCAGTCATTTGGGATTAGACTCTTCTTTATGGGAATATACTTTGTTATAGTTAAAGCTTGGTCCCAGGGTTTCATAAACTGACTTCCAGACCACTCACGCATAATCAAATGAAGCCTTTATTGAAGCACACCTGTGGCGGCTGACCAGAACATAAAGCTATTTCCCTGATCAGCCCCGAACAATTGCAAGAGCACTCCTTATAAGCTTGAAAACCACAAAAGGGATGTTCCAGGGGTCTAGCCAATGCAAGCAAGCCAGGTTACAGAAGCGGGACAGTGCAGTCAAGCAGAGGGAAGCCTAACCAATCACAGTTAGCCCAGTCA
Organism: Callospermophilus lateralis; assembly: GCF_048772815.1. Classification (NCBI taxonomy): domain Eukaryota; kingdom Metazoa; phylum Chordata; class Mammalia; order Rodentia; family Sciuridae; genus Callospermophilus; species Callospermophilus lateralis. The sequence goes on from NC_135308.1 coordinate 84,887,385, forward strand.
CCCCAGTTACAGAAACAGAGCCCCGTTACCCTAGTTACAGAAACAATACCCCATTAGGTAGTTCCGTGTTCTTAAAGGTTTCTATAGCAAAAGGAAAAGAACATCTTGCTCCAGTCATGACTCTTCTACTTGGCATGGTTGTTTTACAGGATGAAGTCATAAGACAAAATGGAGTCACATTTGCTCCTACTATCACATTCCCCACTGGTTTTAGTAGGTTTGATGTCAATCTTGCACATCATTAGGCCTCAGTTTTTGTTCCAACCTTCTGTATATAAGGGACTATACTGGGCTCCTAAGGCCATAAGTCTGACCCCATCTACATTCTTTTGTGTATATGGTTTAGGAGGGTTTTTAAGAGGCAGGGTCCTATAGTAATCCCATTCAGGAGAAGGACTAGGGGCCCAACTATGGCTGAAATGATGGTAGTCAACCAAGGGGACCATGAGAATAGGTTTTGGAACCAATTGCCTGAAGTTTCTAGTACTTCATCTCTTTCCTTTAACCTCTTTCTCACAAGCGCCTGTTCTTTATTATCCCAGAATGGTTTGCATAAAAACAAGTTGCTCCTGGAGCCATACAAAGTCCTCCTTGTTTCAGAAAGAGACCATCTAGACCTCATATGTTTTGTAAGACTCTTTCTGTTAGAGTCTAGTGAAACCTTTACTTTGGAGATTGACCTTTCTAGTTTTTCTAAATCTATATCTATTTGATGGCTGAGGGACTTCCCAAACCAGCCAGGAAGGGAACCAAAATGGGGGCAGCCAGTCTATGTTGATAAATCAGTGGGCCCTGGCCTTTTAATAAGTCCAGGTGTTCTTTTCCTTTTACTCCATCAAAATAGTAGGTTACATAGTTCAGAGTTATTGACAGTTTGGAGATATAAGCAAGGAATGCGAAGTGGGACCTGGGAAGCACAATTTTTGGTGAATGAGGAGTTGTCCCACTTATAAGTTGGGTTATGGAAGCAAGTGTCTCTTTCTGGGAGATCACCCGGGGTGATCTTGGGAGCAGTTTCCCAGGTACATCTTCCTGTGCTAGACATATTGGCGAACATCTATATTGACCGTAATTTTTCCTCTAATATTAGGGACCTCCAACTGCCGTAAGGGAAAAGGGCGATGACCGTTCTTGCTACTTCCAGCTGAAAGTGGGATGATGTGCTGTGGGCAAGCAGTTTGGAGTCCCTTTTTAGAAACTTAGTGAGTCATGGAGTCCATGGTAAAAATCTGGCTCAGGAAGAACAGGATGTAAATTCACCTGGGGTGGGCACTTCTATGAGAGAAATAAAAAGACATGAGTGCTGAAGTAAGATTAATACAAAATAGCAGTTGTAGCATCTGGAAACTGTCCATGAATATCATGAAAATGACAGAAATTAATAATTGTTTACCAGGAGGTGGAAGACCTGAGAAATTGTTCCCATAAAAAGGCCTAACAAAGCCTAATAAGGCATTTTTTTTTTTAGGGAACATAAATCTTTAACATTGTCAGAATTATCAGGAATGTAGACACAACATTTAGTTAAATTAGTTAATGTCATCTGGTTTTTGTAAAAATACCTTTTTGGCATGACCACTGTGTTCAATAAGGATCCTTTGTTACTTAGGATTAGATAATTATATTAATAAACACTGATTATATCTACCTGTGCAGGAGGTTAGGAAGATTTGTAGGCCTTGAACTGACTAAAAACTTCTGGCAATGTTTATTGGTAGTTATCAGGAATTTTTGTTTAAGAATTTCTCTTCTGTTATCTCCAGTCTTACTAATTTTGGGGAATATTGACACTAGTGTACATTTTAAGTTACATTAAAATAACTGTTGTTTCTTTTTAAATGTCCAGGAATGGCTGTGCTTTGGTTTTAACTGTTTTTGCTAGGTGTCAAACTGACCTTGTTTCTATCTATTGGTAAGAGTCAGCTGAGTTTCCTTGGAGGACATTCTTGGGGAACCTGTGAACAGCATTTTAGCTCTGTTAGTGTCATCTGCATTAGGATGGGTCAAGGTCTTGCTGACCATATGGCTTCCCTTGGAGCATGTCTCCTTTTTAAATGACCCTCCTGTTTTGCAGCATGTACACTCATTGTCTTTCTGTTCTCCATTGGTCTCATTAATTTCCCTTATCGGGAGGTTATGTGGCCTGGAGCTGCAAAGCTTTTTCCCCTATCCTGGGTTCAGGCTGACTTAGAGGGCAAGAGCCAAATAATGGTTTCTTTGGTCCCTTTATTTTAACCTTAATATTTAAATTTGGCCTTAAACATCCAGCAAGTCAGTTTTACCAGTTTTAAAGTAAGAATGCTTGGCTTTAACTTAATGTTTATAACTTTACAGTTAATTTTTACATAACACAATATCCTTATTTTATTTATTAATTTAGGTAATGCTGAAGATCTGCCTGAAGGCAGAAGATGACACTTTATCATCTACTGTATGATCCAATCACTATACACCAACAAGGCAGCTTGCAGACCCAGAGACCCAATTAGATTTTGGCTTTAAAAATTCTCTTTTGCCAGGTCCTCCTCTCTTGCTCTCTCCTTTTTCTCTCACTTTCCCTGTCTCTCATTCACTTATTTTTCTCTCTCTTTTTCCTTCTCTCTCTCTCTCTCTCTCTCTCTCTCTCTCTCTCTCTTGCACTTCTTTTTCTTTCTCTCTTGCAGTTCTCTCTCTCTCTTTGTGTTAATCAGACACTGTCACAGTAAAGGTCTCTTGGTTGCTCTGAGTGCAGTGGTCACATTTTTTTAGTTATAATGAAAATACAAAGTGAAATTAACAATAGTAAAAACATATTTAGCTTGTATATAATTTTGAACCTTGGCTGAGTTATACATTGTATTTTTTATTTGAGATCACAGTAATCTTTTTAATAAATTAGTCTTTGAATATAACTTGAAATTAACTGAAATCTGGCCCACTTTGAAGTTATTTTGACATGCTGTAAGGTGGGAGCAGAGCCTTATCTCAGGTAAGGCAGGGCTCTTTACAAATCTTAGGTAAAGTGTTTTAGTTTTAAAACTGATCTTTGTCTCTCTTTTTAGATATCATTTTATAAAGTTTACATATATTGTTTCCTGACTCTGTATGAATGTTAGTAGTATAATACGACAAACATCTGAAACATTAATTAAGGAAAGGCTGAGAGCCCTTAACATTTTTTTACATGTGGATGGTTTTATAATATTAATCTTTAAATAGATTAGGCTCTCATTACTTTTTAAACTTAGGGTAAAAGGTAACATAAGATTTGGTTACAAAACATCAATTGATATAAATAAATCTCCAATAAAATTTATTATCTTTAAAAGTTTAAATTACCATTACAGACAATCTTAGTTTGGAGGATACCAGCTTGATAAAATCTTTCTTTAAACCTTTTACCTTAAAGACTTGTATACCTGAAAGATATGAACACATTTAATCCGTAAAGAAGAGTAATGTACCACACTTTCATTGATATTTTTATATTAACCAAAGTTAGCTTTTAAGGGAAAATCTAGACTTTGTAATGTAGGACAATACTTTAAAATTACAGTTGCTGTATAGCCACAGATGTAAAAACCTTAGTTTCTCCAAGATTACTTGTTCTAGGGGATAAAACTTAACAGACATAATGTAATTAATATTTTTAGAAGTTTTTGTCATTTTAACATATAAATATATCAGTACATTATTATTTGTCTTTAGAGAACAACCTTGAATAGTTTTAACTATTTGTATTACATATTTAACCAACTTAGTTACATATAAACCTTTTAATATTTGTCTTTTATTTATAGACCTTTATATTATTTAATTAGACCCTTTTGTTGTTTACTTAGATGTATTATAATTATACTTTATCACATAAAGACTTTTTACCTGGAAATGTTCTTTAATTAATTAAATATTTTTATATTTAAAACTTTTTAATAATTTTTTAACCCATTGATCTCTTTTTTTTATTTGTTTGTACCTTGAAATAACCCTTATAATTCTTTTTGAATTTAGATAAATTAATCCAATTTAATAAGATGAAATATTTGTTATTTACAGTACTTTAATTGAAATACAGTTGAAACATCTTGACTCTTTGTATGTAGAATTATACCTGTTAGGACTTTGCAATTTAGAGTAACCTTGTTTTTATAATAATACAAAATAATTTCATTTTTTTTTTTAGTTTACCAATTTATGAAAACACCAACATTGTTTAAGTATTTTACCTTATGGAATTTAAGGAGTTAAGAGTACTTGATATTATATTTAACAGTCAGCATTTTAACTTTGTAAATCAATTAGATGTCTCTAACAAACACATCCATGATTAATTTTATATACGTTTAGATGAAATTTATGTATCCTTTTTTTTAAAAAACAAGGTATCAGACAAGTGCATTGAATAGTATTAGTAATCTTTTTTTTGTGTTGTTTAATAAAAATCCTAGAGACAATGGATGTCAGACACTTTATAGACATTAACATTTTAACAGCTGTTTAACCATCTAGAAACAAAACTGTGTATTATTAACTTTAAAGACATTTGTACTTTTATCTATTTTTTAAATTTGAATTGAACCTTTTAAATTATATTAACCAAAAGTATTTGGATCTATTTTTTAAAATTTTAATTTATGAGCTCATATGTCAATTTTTTGTACCAAATATATATAGACATGGCAATACATGTAGACAGACAGTACACCAGTTCACCCACACAAAGCAAACAGACAAACAAAAGCCTTGTAGCTTATTTTTAAAAAATCTATTAGATTGAGAGTTAACCCTTGTAAATTGGCCTTAGATTAAAGCAGAGTGTAATCAGAAAAACATATTAACCTAGGCATATTGGATCAAAATTATGAGTTTGACAAATATAGAATTTTTAAAAGTTTTCTGACCTTTTTCCTGAGGTGGTCCTATTCATGAAAGCTGAAAAGAGTTGAGGGAACATAGACAAACGATGGGGGTTTATTTTTCCCTGGAGGAACTTTCCAAAGATGCAACTTCATTGGTCTCCTTGGGAGAGTCCCCCAGGTTAGGGTTCCATTCTAAACTGGTTTTTCTGGTTTCTTGGATAGTGGCCACTATCCAACTTTTTGCCTGACATTGAAAAATCTTTAGACCATTTTTTAATAGTGGGAGTTATTCATGCTTGTAAATACTGAGAGACAAAAGCCAAATTTCTAGACAAAATTATGTGGTTTTTTTTGTTATACAATTTAGGAATAATAATTTTATAAAACACTTTAGTTTTAATCTGTTCTCTATAGGAACTGACATAATTTACCCAATTGGCCACCTTGCCCAGTTCCTAAATGAAGACAATCTCCAGAATGTCTTTTTACCTTTAGCTTTTACTTTTGACCATTCTTTTGGTTCTGTTGACAGCACTTTACATTTTAATGCAAGCTGTAGTGAGCACAGTTAAAACTGTTTTAACCATTTTTTTTTTCATTAGAAACAAACTGAGGTAAAAATTAACACAGAACACAAAGGGAGCAAACAAAAACAAACCAACAGACAAAGTCCTAAAAATTGTTAAGAAAACAAGTTAAAGGGGGTCCAGGTAGAGATCTCTGTAGTGCTTCCTTGTCTCTGATGTTGGTGGAGCGAAGGAGTCCTGGTGAAGGAAGAGTGGTTATGGGAACAAGAAAAGGGCCCGCACACAACACACGGACAGACAAACACAAGACAAACGGCCAACGAACAGACGTGGGACAAATGACCAACAGCAAGAAGACGCTGGAGAAACGACAAACAGCAGAACAGACACAGGACAAGCAACAATCGCTGAGGTCGCACAGGGAGACCTCTAATGGGGCAGAGACCACGTCTCGTCCTGCCCCCAGACAGATGAGGCCTCCCAAGGAGGCCTCCAGTGGGCCCCAGATACAGACAGATGAGGTCTCACAGGGAGACCTCCAGGGAGACAGTGACAACGTCTCGTCCCGTCCCGGGGAAGGTGTAAGTGACTGCGTCCAATCTGACCTTTCCCCCCCAAGAAGAGTTGGCTCACCAGAACTGACAGCTGGCAGGAGGCTTTCCAGAGCATCTTAGGACAGATTGGAGTCACCCTCAGAGTGAGGCTGAGGAAGGTCTCTCAGGAGCTCCCCTCTACTCCTGGGCCGAGGTCCAAAGGCCTGTCGTTGGAGGCAAATTTGGCGTGAGGGTAGGGAAGAAATGGATCCTGGATGAGCCCCCAAATGTTATAGTTAAAGCTTGGTCCCAGGGTTTCATAAACTGACTTCCAGACCACTCACGTATAATCGAATCAAGCCTTTATTGAAACACACCGGTGGCGGCTGACCAGCACATAAAGCTGTTCCCCTGACCAGCCCCGAACAATTGCAAGAACACTCCTTATAAGCCTGAAAACCGCAAAAGGGATGTTCCAGGGGTCTAGCCAATGCAAGCAAGCCAGGTTCCAGAAGCGGGACAGTGCAGTCGAGCGGAGGGAAGCCTAACCAATCACAGTTAGCCCAGTCACCCCAGTTACAGAAACAGAGCCCCGTTACCCTAGTTACAGAAACAATGCCCCATTAGGTAGTTCCATGTTCTTAAAGGTTTCTATAGCAAAAGGAAAAGAACATCTTGCTCCAGTCATGACTCTTCTACTTGGCATGGTTGTTTTACAGGATGAAGTCATAAAACAAAATGGAGTCACATTTGCTCCTACTATCACACTTAATTACTAATTCATTTTTTGTTCTTTTTATAAATCTACTAATATTTTGTATTTTTGAGTCAGTTTTCATAATTCCCTTGTAGGAATGTATTTATTTCATCCATGTTGTTAAATTTGCTGTCATAAAGTTGTTCATAATATTACCTTAATTTCTTTTTTGATTTCTGTTGGATCTGTGGTGAGGTACTTTCATTCCTGATATTGACTATATATGTTTTCTCTTTTTCATCTTCATGAATCTAGTTAAAATGTTACTGATTTTGTTGATTATTTAAAAGGTAGAACTTTAGGTTCCATTGTTTTCTCTATGGTATTTTTGTTTACTGTTTCATTAATTAATGTTCTGTCATTCCTTTTTCCTTCTAGTCCCTTGCTTTTCCCCCTAGTTTATTAAGTTGTAGGGTTAGGTCATTAATTTGAAACTTTTTTTTCTAGTAGAACATTTGAAGTCAAAAGTTTTTCTGTACCACAGAGACTAACCCACATAATTACAGTTATCTTATATTAGACAAAGGCTCTGAAATATACATTAGAGAAAAGATAGACTCTTCAACAAATGGTGCTGGGAAAACTGGAAATCCAAATGTAAACAAAATGAGATTAAATCTCTATCTCTCACCATGCAAAACTCAGCTCAAAGTGGATCAAGGACCCAGGAATTAAACCAGAGACCTTGAACCTAATGGAAGAAGAAGTAGGCCCAAATCTCCCTCATGTGGGATTAGGCCCCAACTTCCTCAATAAGACTCCTTTGGCACAAGAATTAATATCAAGGATCAACAATTGGGATGGATTAAGCTAAAAAGCTTCTTCTCAGCAAAAGAAACAATCAGTGAGGTGAAGAGAGCCTGCTAATCTGGAAAAATTTCTTACCATGCGAATGTCAGATAGAGGTCTAATATCTAGAATATCTTAACATCAAAAAAACCCAAATAACCCAATCAATAAATGGGCCAAGGAACTGAACAGACACTTCTCAGAAGAGGATATATAACCAATCAACAAATATATGGAAAAATGTTCAACATCTCTAGTAATTAGAGAAATGCAAATCAAAACTGTTCTAAGATTTCATCACACTCCAGTCATAATGGCAGCTATTAAGAATACAAACAATAATAAGTGTTGGCAAGGATAGGGGGAAAAGGCACACTCATACATTGCTGGTGGGACTGCAAAGTGGTGTAGCCAATGTGGAAATCAATATTAAGATTCCTTGGAAAACTTGGAATGGAACCACCATTTCACCCAGCTATCCCTCTCCTTGGTCTATACCGAAAGGACTTAAAAACAGCATACTACAGGACACAGCCACATCAGTGTTTATAGCAGCATAATTCACAATAGCTAAACTGTGGAACCAACCTAGATGCCCTTCAGTAGAAGACTGGATCAAGAAACTGTGGTATATATACACAATGGAATATTATTCAGCATTAAAGGAGAATAAAACCATGGCATTTTCAAGTAAATGGATGAAGCTGGAGAATATAATGCTAAGTTAAATTAGCCAATTCCCAAAACCAAATGCTAAATGATTTCTCTGATTTAAGGATGCTGATCCATAATATGCTGGGGTGCAGGGGATGGAAGGATTAGACCAACTCTAGATAGGGCAAAGGGGAAAAGCAAAGGGGAAAGGAGGGGGCATAGGGGTAGGAAAGATGGTGGAATGCGATGGTCATCATTATCCTAAGTACATGTAAGAAGACATAAAGGATGTGACTCTACGTTGTATACAACCAGAGATATGAAAAAATGTGCTGTATATGTGTAATATGAATTGTAATGCATTCTATTGTCATATATAACAAATCAAAATTTATAAAAATAAAAATAAATTTAATAGTTTTACCAAATTTTTTTTAAAGTTTCCCTGTAAACATTGCTTCAGCTTCTTTCAATATTTTTTTGATTTGTTTTGTTTTCATTAACCAACCAAAGATAATTTCTAGTTTCCCTGGTGATTTCCTATTGAAATCATGGATGTCACAGCTATTTTGTTTAACACTTGTGATATTTAAGTTTTTAATATCCATATATCCACATACCTTTTATCTTAGACTGCATTTTCTGATATAAGTGTTAGATGATTTATTTTGGAGATGAAACAAAGGGCAGCAAGGATAAGTAAAAAGAATGACATGTAGAAATGGGAGAGAATTGTCAGTACCTCTTGAGAAGCCACAAAAAGTGAATTGGTTAGAAAACAATACCTTCTTGAAATGAAAAATTTTGAACTAAGTTGCAGATAAATATCGAGCCTCTGGGTAGACCACTTGTAAAGGAACTTACTTCCATAGTTTCCCATCTCCTTTCACATGGACAAATTTTTCCCCATAGTTAAGCTCTCCCACATCTCAAGATTTTATTGTGTTCTTCCTTTAACAATGGTTTGGGATTCCGGATCCCAAGCTTCACTATGTAGGTATTAGTGGGAAAAATACTAGTATCTCTGGGAGTTCATGGGTGGATCTAGCTGTGTAGTAGAGGCTGTAGGGAAATCTATGCTTCTCATACAATGTAATGCTTGTTTCAAGTAACAGAGCTGTTGGGGTCTGGGCAAGAGCCCATAGTGCTGGCGGCTGTAGTTGGGGGCTGAGAGTACATGAGATAGGCAGCACTGAGGGAAAGGAGCTGGAGAGTGAGGTCTTCATCACGTCTACATATACACTTTCTGTTGCATTATTGTAAGCTTTGAAATTTACTGGGGAAGAGCCACATGAAAAGTTTGATCTCTGGGGAGAATATAGAATGAACAGAAGAGGAGACTTTTACTGCTTTATATAACTTTCAGTAATTGTATGGGAGTCTTTATAGTTTGGAGGTATTTTTGAAAACTTTTTAAAAGATTATTAAAGCGAGTAAACTATATTCATGAAATGAAAGTCTTTGTAGCTATTTAAATGCATGTTCAAAAAGATTGCTTAATTATATAAAAAAGCATCATACCATTGTATAAGTGAAATAAAATAGTATATAAAGAATAGGTTTGAGAATAGTTATGGTTTGGATATAGTTAAGATATAAAAACTCAGTGTGAGACAATACAAGAAAATCTAGAGGTGAGAACCTCATCAGTGCATTCATCCGCTTGAATGAATTAACAACTAGTAACTGTGGGCAGGCAGATGCGGTAAAATTGAAGGAGGTGGGTCATTGCGGGGATGTGCCTTTGGGATTTATATTTTATACCAGGTGAGCAGATTGCCAGATCCTAAACTGTTTTCCTCCATCACGCGTTTCCTGCTTGATATTCTATCTCATCTCCAGCCCAGAGCAATGGAGTTGGCTGTCTATGGACTGAGACCTCTGAAACTATGACACAAAATAATATTTTCCTACTCTAAAGTTGTTCTTGTCAGGTCTTTGGGTCATAGTGGCGAAAACACCAACTAAAACAAGAATGAAATAGTTATTTAAGGTTTTAAAATACAAATTGCCATAAATATCTTGTTTGTTCATATAAATGAAGTGATTAGAAGATACAGAGAAGAAAATAACAAAGGATTGAGAGAAAATACCAATGTACATGTGACTGAATGTATAGTATCATAAACAAGATAAACAGATTTTGGAGATATAATTTATATAAAAAAGATGTGAAAAAACACTAGTTTTAGGTACTGGTAGATACAATTTTTTGAATCCTGCCATTGTCACCTTGAAATTAATCCTATTTGAGCTGTCATTGTCTTACCTGTTATAAAGACAAACAATATCTCATAGGATCCCTGTTACGGTGAATAATAAAGATATATTTTAAAGACTTTAAATAAATGGGAGGGTTAAGGATATAAGAGTAAAGAGAGAGAGTTTGAACAACGTTGTTTGATAGTGGAAAACTAAGGAAATTTGTATACACTAATCTTGTCTTCTCTCATTTTATTGTTTTGGTGATTGGTTAGTTACTCGTGCTTTCTAGAAACTCCAAGAAGAATCCCAGGATTCAAAGCTAAGCCTCAATATTTACAAAGGTAATGAGTCTGTCAGCTACGGGAAGTCAAGTGCTCTTACTGTTTGGTATTGCTAACCTCAAACCTAACCTAAAGGGACACCTTTCTTGGGGGATAACAGTTCATTTGTCTTCATGCTAACTCTATCAAGGAATTTTCCTGTGCAGAAAACAGCTAGTTTCACTAAGCTCTGTGTGTGCAGTGTTTTTTATGTAGTGTACTGACAGCCAGTAACCAAACCTAATCCGTCAAACTCATTTCACCTAAGACCTCAAGTATAACTCCAATTTTGATCCTTAAGGTGAAGGCGTCACTGAAGTACTTAGTTCCTGACCTTTTGTTTTTGAACACATAGTATTTTGGGGTTTGGAATAGGAGAAGTCTATTTCTCTTTTTTGCTGAGAAATACAGCCATTGTTTGGGGGTATTAGATTTAAAAATATTATGCCTACTTTGTCATTTGCCTAAAATCAATCTGTCATCCTCTGATTGAGTTGCTCCTTCTAATTAGTAGGTTGATAACTTAGTAAAGTGCACGCTTTTTACCAACTTTTCATTTAATGGTTGAATATTTTGGAAATACTACATTATCTTTGGTCAGATAATACGTTCATGTGTTTTAAAATTTTTAAGTTTCTAAAACTAACCGTAAAAATTTGGATATGCAATATTGACCTTAAAAAAAAAAACTGAAACTTCTAATTTTCTTTTCTTTTTTTTTTTTTTGTAATTGAGCCCAGAATCTCATGCATACTAGGCAAATGCTCTACCACTGAACTATATACTCAGCCCTGTGCCATCTAATTTTAAAGCATTTGTTTTCTGTGCAACAGATATCTTCTAATACTTGCTCCATTATTTTTTGGTGAGACACTCAGTATTTCCCAATATTGAGAGGGCACTGAAACAGGCATTAGAAAACTATTTCTCCCCCACAAAATGACTGCCTTTTACCTTCTCATGTGTTTGTAGAGTAGTGTGGTGTTGTGAGGGTCCAGGACCATTTACATACCCAGCAGACATTCAGAGCATTCACCCTGCAGGTATGTACAGTGAGACAGGGAAAGGAATGGATGAGGAGCCAGTCAATCCCAAACATGGGCCCTGTCCGTTAGTTGAGATTGTTCCGCTGTTCATGGTCCTATTTAAGTAAGGAAAGCAAGACTCCTGCTATAGAGCTGAATGCTGTTTTATGTGGGGGAGTTAAGAATAACTTAGAAAGGAAACTTAAGATTTTTGGTTGATGCTTATCTTTCTTTTAAGCATCATATTACCCCAGAATCTTTACCTCTGTTAGTTTTACTTTTAACACTCAAAAACAAATGATGAGCCAACTTTGACATTCAAATTAGACTAATATTACTTCAAAGCAAATGAGAACAGCAAACATTCCTGGATTAAAACAACTTTTAGGATTTTCTTTCAAAAAAACAGGATCCAGCTGGCATAAGTCATGTCATAAGTGCCATGTAAAGTTCTTGCATCTTAAAGGGAAACTAGGTATTTTACTTGAGGTTTAAGGAATAAGAGAATTTTCTTATTTCTTGATGATGCTTAAATCTCTGAAGAACTGAATTTTAGGTAAATGTCAAAACTTTGGCCTAATGATTTAAAGAATAGAAGTAACTCTTAAGACAATAATATTTGACCATATTCATACTTTTGTAGCAGAATTACATCATGACCATTACTTCTGTCATCCAAATTCAGATAGAATTTATTGTAATATCACTGATATAACTCAGCTAATGTGTTTGCAAAAAGCCAGATTCAACATGAACTTGTAAATTCTTGCCACGTTCTAGTATTTATATTTGTAAATGTCTCATTTTAAAGATCATAAAAGCACATATAAATTTTCTCCAATATGTGAGTCAATTTGGGAAATAGTCCTGGTTTATTCTAAATAAGCATCTACTGCCTAGTAAAACACATGGATTAAAGCATTAAAGATCTCTGAACACCCTTAGTTTTGATGGCCTGAGAAATGGTAACATTTACAATTCAGCCTTAACGAGGGAGATGGGAAAAGGTCCTATTATGTTAAATTGCTTGGAAAAGTTTCCCCAAATCAGGTTCACTGTAGTATTTGTTATATAATGTTTGAGTGCTGTCTCCACAACTATTACCCACTCTCATCCTCTTAGTGCACTTATTTCTGCATCACAACAAGAGAATAAAAAAGTCTACTTCCCCAAATAAATAAACTCAGGCTTTGCTTTCTTGATGGCTTCTTGAAGGAGTTCAGAGATACATAATTCAATCAATTAGTTGGTTTCTCTTCTTTACTATGATAAATATCTATTTAAATCATCTTAACAGATGATCAGAATATTATTTTGACTGAATAAGCCCATTATTGGGCATCATGTTAAGCATAGCCTCAGGGTTCTTTACATAAAAATAAATGTGTGCTTTTAAACTCCTCAGGATACTAGTCTTTTAATAAGCAGATTTCCAATTTTTAATTTTTTTTCTTTTTCACCCATTTTGCATGGCTACTTATAATTTCAAGTTTCATTTTCAATCAGACTAACTCACAAATTGACTAAATGATCTTTAAGCTATCTTGAAGAGAGAGGGGGGAAGATCTCATTGGACCGAAATATCATTAACTACTAGCTATGGTTCTCATGCTTCTCATCCACAAATTACTTTTTGTGAATCAAAGCCACATTCCTCTGGGAACTATACTTGATAAAGTTCATACCTGAGAAATTTACTTCAATAAACATTTAATGAGAGCCTTTTCTCTCTCTCTCTCTCTCTCTCTCTCTCTCTCTCTCTCTCTCTTTCTTTCTTTCTTTTTCCCCGCTTTGATAGCAAACTCAGAGCTCTGGGAAAATAAAGAACATCATAGTTACTGCCCTTAAAAGGCTCACAGTATAATGAAGAAGACAAATCTTTAAGTGGATACTGTAAGCATTTGCCCATAAACTAAAGCAACAGAGCAAAAAGTCACTTTCTACAACTGAGGTTAGCAGCAACATTGGTCAAAACTATTGAAGATGTGGTTTGGTATCCTGTCTCTTGAAGGGTGAGCAGGAATGGCCTGTGCCCAGGTGGTGTGTGTGTGTGTGTGTGTGTGTGTGTGTGTGTGTTTGTCTGTGTATATGTGTGTATTGGGAAGTTGAACCTCGAACCAGCTGAATGGTAGAGACATGAAAGACATTTTAGTCACTTTACATAACTCATATTAATGTGCTTTAAAAGGCATGAAATAATATTATATATGGAGAATGAATTAGGGAGTCACTTAGATATAAGAGGAAAGTTGCAGGAAATGAAATGAGTGAAGTAGATGTGGTCCAGGCACGGTGGGCTTTATAATCCATCTAAGGATTGTAATCTGCATTCTGTAGGTGGTAGAGAAACACTGAGCCAAACAATGACAAGGTTAGATTTGTAGTTCAGAGAAGTCATTTTAACAACAATGTGGAGGAACAGAGGGGGCAACTCTGGAGTGTGGCAGATGTCAAGTAGAAGGACTATGGCAGGAATCCAGTCTTGATTAAGGGCAGTGATGAAATGTAAGGGAGAAGATGATAGATTTGAGGGGGAAAAAGCCAGCCATGCTTTTTTCCCCCCACACCACTAATCTTTTAGTGTAGATTGATTTGTTGTGTTAGAGGAGCACAGGAAATGGAGATGGAAACCAGTGTGCATGTGATGGAGTAGTAGTGAAGATTAAATGACTTAATACACATGGAGAGTGCTATAATAGTGAGTGTTTGCCTTTATTATTATCAGGGGGCAAGGAAGAGTAAACATTAAAATGATGTACTGACTCCAACAGGTAGGAATCAGAGGAGAGCAGAGCTTAGGGTCTGGACTCTGGAGACATGGTTTTGCTGAGGGACATGTGTGGAGAAGAGAAGAGATGCAAGAGACAGGGTCTCAACCATTGCAGACAAAAGAAATTCATCTTGTAAAACAGACCAGTGCATCCAGGGAACACAGCAGAAATAGGATGTGCTTCAAGTAACTTGACATTGAGTAAAAAGGAAGACATTCAGACCAGCCGTAACTTCTGCCTTTCCCTAAACTGAGACCACCCTTAGAACCCCACAAAAATATGTGCCATTGCATTGGTCTGTCCTACTGCCTCTGAAAGTACACCAGGAAGATGCAAAAGCATGTGCCTAGAAATCCATAGAAGTGCCACATGTACATTCCATCAGCATTTTGCTTTGCTCAAGGATTTTTGTTGGACCTAAAAAAACTCTGATCTGTTTGGAAAGAGGATTTGCATTTGCAAATAGATTTGCAAGCAGATCCAACAAGCAGGACTTTGCCATTTGCAAATCCACTTGAAACATCTGGGTTCCTGTCTAGCCCTGACATTCTTATATAAATGGACAACCCTAAGATCATAGTTTGGACATGGTTTAAAAGTAGAGATAAATGCTAAGTAATTTGCATAATTTTGTTGGTTTTGAAAGTACAACCTATTTTGTTAACAAAATAAAAGAACAGGCAGAAACGCGGCTTTTTCTGTTCAAGGAGAATTAAATAAGTGAAATCAATAAAGAAACAACAATAAAAGCACCTTGACTTTGTTGAGTGGGGAAAGGCTATGTGACACTTCAATGAAAGAAGCCTATTAATGAGAGTTTTAATTTAGGCTTAAATTCTACCTTAACTCCTAGTGGCAAAAGAAATAAAGAAAAATTGTATTGATGACTTATTTATTGTGGCTCTGAAGATATCTTTTCTATGCAACTTTTTCATATTAAAAAAAAAAACAGTGAGGTTCTTCCCTATTTTAAAAAAGAGCATTATAATAGAGCCAATATAAGATTTACTCAGGCTAAATTTATACGCTACCAGTAGACTATAAGAATTCCATTAATGCTCCATTGATATCATCAATGAAGGAAAAGGCAAAATGGATGCATTGCTTCTGCTCCACTGGGTCTGTAATGAAGCAGCATTATAGCAGCTGCTGTCTTTTTAAACAGCTTTCTTTTTTTTTCCCAAGGCATCACTTCGTATATTGCAAGATTCTCCAGAAAAATATCTTTTGACCTTGTGGCCCTTTCCTTCTATTATTTGTAATTTTTTTTCAAGAATCATGATATCTATTTGCCACTGTGGTGCTATGTGGTAATTTGAAATGTACAATGGAAATTTCAAATAGAAAAGAATAGTTTGTGATTGATACTGCCCAAAGCATCTGTGCCAATAAATCCTGATATTTCAGAAATGTTGTCCATTAGAAAGTCTTGTAGCCTTTAGTGATAGGATGGAGAACCTTTGAAAGGAGTAGGAATTGCATTAATTTATTTTTCAGATAAAAAACATACATGGAATTTTCCTTGATGGTAAAATTGATATTTTGCCAAACTGTAAAACCATGGTGATAAGCTGGATTCCTGTCCAGTTAAATTGTTTCAGCTGTTAGCCTGACCCCAATTTTCATTGCTAAATCCTTCACGAAGCAATCCAGTCTGACTGCAAGTGTTGCCTAAATCACCATCCAGGTCTGTTGAGGTTAGTTCATTCTGTATGTCTGTGTGCATGTGTGTGCACGTACCTGTGTATTTTGCCTCGCACTCATCATATAATGCATAGTGACTTGTTTCCTCCACTAGAAAGTGAGCTTTTTGAGAGTGAGGACTGCATTGTAAGTCTATCTCCAGCAGCTGTTTTTATGTTTGACCTACTGAATTCATTCCACAAACTTTGAGTAGTTACTATTTCTCAGGAATACTAGGCATTAACACCATACAAGGAACCGAAAATACCTGTTTTATAGGTTTGATTGTGCTTTCCAAGTCTCAGGTAAGTTTTCCTGGTTGACAATGATCCATATATATGATCATGCACCATTATGTGAGTGGTTGGTGTTTTGTCCATCACTCCACTGAGGAAGGACACCTGGGAAATCAGTATGTGGAACCTCCCGGGCTCTGCCCCACGCACCTCTTTCCTTGGCTGATTTTAACCTGTATCTTTTCACTGTACTAAGGTGTGACCATGAATATAACAACTTTCAGTCAGTTCTACTAGGACTTTTAGCAAATTAATAAACCTGAGGTAATCTTAGGAATCCCCCATCTTATACATCTTGTCAGAAGAGAGAGTAGTATTGGGAACTCTTTACGTTTTTAAAGGCTAAAAAAGGTACGAGCATGTTAAATATTTGTGAACATCACTATGCCAACTCCAACCCTCTACAGTCTGTTTTCCAAAGAGCAGCTAGAAAAATTATTTTAAATTCTGAGTCATTTTATCTTTCTGCTCAAACTCTCCAATTATTTCTCAGTTTATAAGATGAACTCCAAACTTGTTAGTGTAGATTACAAAGAATGTGTGTATATGTATACACATACACATAGATATATATAAAATACATATATATAGATATATAGTATATGTAAAGTATATATAGAGAGAATATATAAAGTATATGCATATAGCTAAATATATGTGTGTGTCTGTGTCTGTGTGTGTATATGTGTGTATGTATTGTGTGTATGTATGTGTATATATATATATATATATATATATATATATATATATATATAAATATATATATATATAAACTCTCTATCTCATAACTACTTTTTCTGATAATGTACCAGTTCTAGCCTAACTGATCTTTCTTAACAAAACCAAGCATTCGTATGTCTTAGCGATTTTGAATATGCTGTTGTTCCCTTTGCCCTTAATATTCTTTTCAATTTTTCCCAATAGTTTCTACTGTATTATGCCCCTTAAATTTCCATAGTGATTCCAGTAGTGTCATGTAGCTTTTCATTGTCTCTCTTACTGATCATATGACCATATCATTGACCATCACTCATGAGTCAGTAATAATCTAAACGTAAGTAGACTTTTATCATTCTTCAATTCTTTCATCACTGTGAGGGAGACAGCATGTAACATCAGCTCATTGACCTGATTTGCTCTTCTTCAGTCATTCCATCTGCTAGTCTTATTGCAACCACCTTCCAAATAGGAGGATGCCTTTCCACTTTGTAACTGCCATCCAGAAACCAAGTGAGCATTTCTATTAGTCAATAGAGAGCTGTTCATCAGGCATGAACACAAGACCTATGACTTTCCCTGTGGTTCCAAAGTTGGTCCTCAGGAAAGAGAAGCCAACTTCTCATGAATGCAATGATTATTTCCTTGCTTTTCTTCAGCCTTATGTTTCACCCTGAACCATACCAATTTCATTATGGAACTCTTCTGGGACTGCCCTTCCCATAAGGTACATTTCTCCAGTATTACCCAAGACATGGTGGGTAATTTTGGTTTTAAGATTATTTTATGTCCTTCAGTCATAGGACCAGTTTCAAATAATGTCTGATAGCAACCTAGATATTGATTACTCAAATAACTATATATTGTATAATTATGTAATTACAAGAAGGAAAGACTTTATAATAGAAGAAATAAGAGACTTCAATTAAGCCGAAATTGTCTAAGAAACCTTCTCTAGAAACTGAAACTTATGCTTATGTCAGGTTACATTGGGCCAGGTGAAGAACATTTTAGGCTGAAGAAATAAGGTGCTAAACTGGGAAAAAGACTGGTACTTTTAAAGACCTGATATACAGCACCCGTATAATGAATGTGGAAGAGTGACTTAGAATGAGTTTAAGAATTTACAAACTCCAGTAAGATTGGCAGCCATTCTGAAGTCAAACAACAACAAGTGCTGGCGAGGATGTGGGGAAAAGGGTACTCTTGTACATTGCTGGTGGGACTGAAAATTGGTGCGGCCAATTTGGAAAGCAGTATGGAGATTCCTGGGAAAGCTGGGAATGGAAAAACCATTTGACCCAGCTATTGCCCTTCTTGGACTATTCCCTGAAGACCTTAAAAGAGCGTACTACAGGGATACTGCCACATCGATGTTCATAGCAGCACAATTCACAATAGTTAGACTGTGGAACCAACCCAGATGCCCTTCAATAGATGAATGGATAAAAAAAATGTGGCATTTATACGCCATGGAGTATTACACAGCACTAAAAAAATGACAAAATCATGGAATTTGCAGGGAAATGGATGGCACTAGAGCAGATTATGCTAAGTGAAGCTAGCCAATCCCTAAAAAACAAATGCCAAATGTCTTCTTTGATATAATGAGAGCAACTAAGAACAGAGCAGAGAGGAAGAGCAGGAGGAAAAGATTAACATTTAACAGAGACATGAGGTGGGAGGGAAAGGGAGAGAAAAGGGAAATTGCATGGAAATGGAAGGAGACCCTCACAGTTATACAAAATTACATATAAGAGGCTGTAAGGGGAATGGGAAAAAAAAACAAGGAGAGAAATGAATTACAGTAGATGGGGTAGAGAGAGAAGATGGAAGGGGAGGGGAGGGGGGATAGTAGAGGATAGGAAAGGTAGCAGAATACAACAGTTACTAATATGGCATTATGTAAAAATGTGGATGTGTAAACGATGTGATTCTGCAATCTGTATTTGGGGTAAAAATGGGAATTCATAACCCACTTGAATCTAATGTATGAAATATGATATGTCAAGAGCTTTGTAATGTTTTGAACAACCAATTAAAAAAAAGAAAGAAAAAAGAATTTACAAACTTTAGAGTTTATTAGACTTCCCTTCTTATTGCTATATTTTGTATGTAAGCAATATCTATATTGGTATTGAGGATGAGGCCAGGAATGTTCTACCTCTGTGTTACATCCCCAGCCTTTTTATTTATTCACTTTTTTATTTTGATACAACGTTTCACTAAATTTTCCAGGATGGCCTTGAACTTGCAACCCTCTTGCCCCAGCCTCCCAAGTCACTGGAATTACAGGTATTCACCACCACACCTGCCTAGCAACATATTTTTAAGGTACATTTTGGTCAATTCAAAGAAAAAAATTGTGACAAGGAGAGGAAAAATCGGGGGTGCATGCCTATGAAACGAGTGAAATGATATTTTCTAAATGTTACCTCTCTTCCCCATAGCAGGGATACTTTACATAGACCTGACTGGAAAGGTAAAGAGAATAGGGAATATTTGTAAGACCAAGGATATTTCAAATTCTCCTCTTTAGTTATTATAATGCCAATCAGTCAAAACAATTTTTCAGCAAAAAAAGATTATCACCAATTAAATTAGTTAAAAGCCAGGGTCAGTCATCCCTACCTGTAATCCCAGCTACTAGGGAGACGGATGCAGAAGGATTGCAAGTTCAAGGCTCATCTGGGTACCTTAGTAATACCCAATTTCAAAATATAAATAAAGTTACAAAAGGACTGGAGATGTAGCTCAGAGGTGAAATGCTTCTGAGTTCACTCCCTGATGCTGAAAAATAAAAGCTATTTTAATAAACTTATATAATAAATGTTAGGTTAAGTAGTATCATTTTGAAAACCAACCAAATGTCTGCATAATCATAGACTTGAAAAATGTATCTTTTCTGCATATTCACTTCAGTAAGTCAATGGGTGTTTTCTACACATAATTCAAGAAGTCCAATTTCCCTATTCCAATTATTAAAATTAATTAAACATATCTATTATTCCTCTAATTAATTAGTTAATAAATGACATATGTATTAAATTCTTTACATCATTTCTCATAAAATTATAGAAATATTGCTAAAGCAAAAATAATTATCTAAAGATGGGTATCTAGAACAAAATGAAGGACAAAAAGGTAGAGAATATAAAGCAAAGTTTTTCTAAATGCATCATAATAAACTATTAAAAAGTTATCAGAATATCATTAGCATAAATTTAATCATTCATTAAACAAATGTTTATTGATTAATTGGGTTTGCCAGATACTTGTATAGGCACTTGGGTTAAGTCAGAAACCAATAAGCAAAGATTATTGTCTTTGTGGTGAGTAACTTTGGTGGGAAGAGAGAGCTGATAAATAACAGACATATGAGAAAAGTGAATTATGTAGTATGCTGTAAGGTGATAAATGCTGTGGGGGAAAAAAGGAAAGCAGAATATAGGAATAGGTAATGCCAGAGGAATCTGACAGAATTTGAAATACTTGGTAAGGAGACACTGTTTTGAGAGGGTGACCTTAAAGCACAAACTTGAAGGAGGAAGAAATTAGTCTTATCTTAGGGTAAGAATATTTGAAACAGAATACACAGCTCAAAGGCCTAAGATGGGAGGGTGCCTGGTGAACTGGGGAAACAGAGGAGAGGACAGTATGACCAGGGAGAGAAGAGCTGAGAAAGAAGGCAGGTCATCGAGAACCAGATCATTTAAGGTGTTGGACACCTTTGTAAAAACTTAGATGTAATGGAGAGTGATTCAAAAAGCTAATGGATGATTTGAAGCTGAATAATAGTATAGTTTATGTCTTAAAATAATCGCTGTGGCTACTATGTTGAAAATAGATCATAGGGAGTAGGACAAGGGGGAAACAAGGAAATCAGTTAGGAGGTGTGATGTTACTTTTATGTGTGAATCTGGCTAGCAGTAACATCTAGCTGTTTGTTAAACACTAATTTAGTGTTGCTTTGAAGGTATTTTGTAGATGTGGTTAACACCTACGACCAATTAACTAAAAGAGATTACCCAAATGAAGTGGCTGAACCTCACTCAATCTGCATGTGTATGTACATGCATATACATTTGTGTATGTATATATAAGTGTGGTTATAGTGTGTGTGTGTGTGTGTGTGTGTGTATATATACACACACAACATATATATATGTGTGTGTGTGTGTATATATACACACATACATATCACCATGTATATGTATATATCACTATATATACATATATATGTACACACACATACATATATATGGTGATATGGTGTATATATTTGGACATATTTGCATATGTATATCCTATTATTTCTATTTCTGTGGACACCCTGACTGATAAAGAGGCCACTGAAATAATTCCCATAGGGTTGAATGGGGCTGGTAGCAGAATAGTAATACTGTAGGCAGTGAGAATCATTTATTCTATATTTCTTTATTTCAGAATTTCCAGATCGCGTATGAAGTGTGGGAGAAAAAGAGAAATCAAGCAGAGTCCCAAGATTTTCTCCCTAAGCAAATTTGAATCCTAAAATAAGGAAATAGCCAAATTAGATATGATTCTTATAACTATATTTTATTTGTTTGACTTGAAAAATATGTATTTGGTTATGATTAAAGAAGATATTCTTGCACTCAATCACAGAATAATGTGAATTTGGGGAAATTAACAATAAAGGCTTAGTTTTCTCATCTGAAAAGAAAGCAGAATAATGCCTGGCATTTAGGGTGATGAGACTTAAGATAGCTAGAATCGCAAGGTGCTTAGCATAGAGGCTGATACTGAATAAGTTCTCAGTAAACATTTTTAAGAAGCAATTTTTTTCTTAGTCCATTGCTGAATATGAAACTGTACCAAGTACACATATCACTGGACTATTAAAGGTTGACATAAAAGAAGACCTATCTAATCCCTGGATGAAGGCTGCCTCCAGGGAGGTGGACTGTGACCTTTGGCAAGGCAGCTTCCTTAGTTAGAAAGCAAGTCTCATAGAGAAATGTGATTGTTAAGCTTATGCATTAACTTAACTGGGTTTAGGGATATCCAGGTAGCTAGTCAAATATTTCCAGATGTGTCTATGAGGAATTTTCTTAGTAATTTAATTGATAGATTGAATAAAAAGAACACCGTCACCAGTGCAGGTGTGAATCATCCAGTTAATCAATGATCTGAGTAAAACAAAATAGCAGAGGATGGAGGCAATGCAATCCACTATTTCTGTTTGAGCTGAGACATCCCTCTTTTTCTGTACTTGGACATCAGTTCTCCTCGTTTCGCTGCCTTTGAACTAGGATCTGCACTGATATCATCAGCCCATCCCCAGTTCTCAAGTCCTTAGACTCAGACTGAATTATACCACAGGTTCTCCTGATTATTTAGCTTTCATATGGCAGATGGTAGGACTTCAGCCTCTGTATTCATGTGATCCAATTCCTACAATAAATCTCCCTTTTGCTCTCACTCTCTCTCAACCAATTCTATTCATTCTGTCTCTCTAGAGACCTTGACTAATACAAGGGTGTCTCTGTGTAAAATCAGAAGCCAACACTTCCATCATCTGGACAAATAATTGCCTTGGACTCATAGAGCTCCTTTGGTGGCACCCCACAGAGTCTATTATACTAAGCAAACTTCTGTGGTCATCTTTATCAGGTCAGGCTTTCTAGATTAGTTGTTGAAGGTGAACATTTTGGCTTTCTTGTTGCTCCACTTATACTTGGGTTGAGCAGGGAAGTGAGGAGACTCCTTGTTCTGCATTTAAAGTTGATCCTTGTGGACATTCAATTTGAGGTTAGTTTTTAGGTCAACCTTCCATGAACATGAGGAAGAAGTCACTTCTTAATTGTTACAATTGGTTTTATTAAATATAAAATTTGTATTGTGTCCCATTTTATGGGACAGCTGAGGCCTTCTCAATTACAATCTGTATTAATTATACATATATTATTAAGTATGCATAGTCACACTTCT
Organism: Callospermophilus lateralis; assembly: GCF_048772815.1. Lineage (NCBI taxonomy): Eukaryota > Metazoa > Chordata > Mammalia > Rodentia > Sciuridae > Callospermophilus > Callospermophilus lateralis. The sequence continues at coordinate 84,910,473 of NC_135308.1, forward strand.
TACAAAGCAGACAGAAAAGGCAGAATTGATGTACATTACCGAGGCCCAAATGAACTCTTTATTTAGATAATTAAATACTTTATTCTAAGGCTTGGGGTATAGCTCAGTGGTAGAACCCATGCTCAACCCACACCAAGGCTGTAGATTCAATCCCAGCACCAAAACAAAATAACTTATTCCAAGATCCTGTTACTAAAAAGGAAGTTAATGTTTTCAAATAGAGACAAATTTCTTGAAGTTAAGATCTATTTAATAACACTGGAAAAGAGAGTCACAGTGATATATGTAGTAATCAAGACATGCAAAGAAATATTCCAAAAACTGTTCTCTTTATAACTGTTTTCAAAGCATGGGACTGATGTCTACCGAAAATACTCTAAGTATCATCTTTAGAACTAATCCAACTGAAGTCTGAGAACAATTTACTATGACATGGCAATTCCACCTATTTTTCCTGGAGGGTGAAAGTCAGACAGTGTAGGTATTTTCTAGACTGTAATTTGAAAGGCACTCAGCATCTGCACAGAATTGCTGCACCCCTCCCCACCAACGCTGTGCGAAAGGATAGGGAGGGGGCTGAAGGTATAACCTAAGGGTGTCAACTGTTACTTATTGAACAAGAACCTGCATACACGATGTCAGTGATGTGATTAATCATTCCCTGGTCCAAAAAGAAGGTTGTTCCTGTTGAAATTTTGATTTATGTGTGCCTTGCATTATCTCCTAAACCCTAGCCACTTGCCAGCATGCACACTGTAATGAGTCTGGCATTTGTGTAGGACTTTAGAAACATTAAATAATGAATCCCTCTAGAACACCTCCTTGTATTACTATATCCTACTCAATTTTTAAGCGGAGAAAATAGAGATAGTGTATAATTTCACTAAATCCTCATATGGAGTTAGTAGAGGAGTAGAGATAATTAAGTGTGTTCAAATATTATGCAATCATTAAATTTTCTTCAAAGACTCAACTGGACAGCATAGATCAAAAGAACTGATGTTTCCAAATTTATCGTGGAGATAGGAGGGTAAGTTGATCTTCAAAGGGGTTTTTCTTTTTTATTTACCAGTGGTCATATTATCCGAGTTCTGGTGTCAGCCATTATCCTCCAGTAGCATCAGGATCACTCAAACATTGACTGTTTTATAATGGATCATCACCTACATGTAAATTTTAATTTCATTCTTTTAAATGTTAATGGACTATATTGTAAAATATATTTTTGTTGTTTATAAAAATAAATCTTTGATAATAAAGCTGATTTGCTCTACCAGTGTGTCAAAATGCCTTGCAGCTGCTATGTTGGGCTTTGATGAACAAATGCTAGTAAACATATCTGTGTGTCTGAAACTTTGCAAAGTTATGTTGCGAACCAAAATGTTTTGGTAATAATGCATGTGAAGATGGAAGCTGCAGATATATTTAAATAGATTTTCTTGAAAAAAAGGGGCACATTTTCTTCCCAAGCTGCTAACATACCCTATGGTGCAGAAAAAAGAAATTTACAGTCTTACCAGACAACAGAATAAAGAATGTAGGATTTTTAAGGGAGGAAATTATATATAATTATTTATAGGTTTCTGAGGAATATGGTGATCTAGAACAACTTGGTCTTCAATTTTATCTAGCTCTCAGGTTTAGTGGAGAACAGAAATAAAGATGTTGTACCTTTATAAGGTAGACGGTCTAATAGATAAGATCTTCCCACATTAAGCAGGAACTCTGGAGGACTTTGCTTCAGTCAGGGTAACTATGGGCAAAACAAAACATAAAACAAATAGAATAAAAATAAAATAAAATGAGAAACATTGTAATCGGGTTGGAAAAGGACTGGGAGAAATTTTACTTGCATTGAATAGAGTATTATAAAATATATTTTAAAATGTCCCAGAGAAGTTGTAATTCTGGACTGGCACACATGTGCATTTGCAGCTTCTTCACTTCAGCCGGGGTTCAAAGAAAACACAAGCTTTTCCTTGGTTTGTGGCACTTCTAGATTGTCACGCCCCCTCGTGCTAAATACTGGCAACTACAAATTCTCTAGAGTAAGCCTTTATCTGACATCTAGGTCCAAAAGCATCTTTTCAAATAACTTCATGAAAGCAGTAAAAATGCAAAGTAAAAACTAATTGGTATCATGAAAAAAAATGCATCCAAATGAGAAATAGTATCAAATATAAACTGAGCACTTCAAAAATTTTATATATAAGATTTAAAGAAAAAACAAGATAGCCATTAAAATATCTCTAAGGTACACAAACAAAAAAATATGTAGCAGAGATTTTAAAAGATTAAATTTGTGTTCTAGATATTAAAAATAAATAAAAGTTAAAACTTAATATATGTAATTGTACTAGATGAAGCACAGCTAAAGAGATAATTAGTGACTTGGAAGATGAGGAAATAGTACCAAGAATGCACTACAGAGAATTAAAAACAAAACAAAACACGGAAACCATCTTGAAAAAATAGTAAACATTATAGATAGATGTGAGTGATTAATATGCCTATAAGAAGAATCTAGAAGGAGATAAGAAAAAGAATGGAGTAGATAAAATAATAGTAAAGATAATAAATTAGAATTTCTGTAAGTAATAATCAATGCTAATGCACAGTCCAGATCCAAGAAATCAACAAATCTGTGGCAGACTAACAAAGAGAAATTCATAGAAATCCAAAAAACAGTCATGAAATTCATCTGGAAAAATAAGAGACCCAGAATAGCTAAAGCAATCCTTAGCAAGAAGAGTAAAGCAGGTGGCATCACTATACCAGAACTTAAACTATACTACAGAGCAAGTAACAAAAATGGCATGGTATGGGCACCAAAATAAACTGGTAGACCAATGGTACAGAATAGAGGACACAGAAGACTAACTCACACAATTGTAGTTATCTTATATAAAGCAAAGGTGCCAAAAACATACATTGGAGAAATGATAATCTCTTTAACAAATGGTGCAGGGAAAACTGGAAATCCATATGCAACAGAATGAAATTAAACCCCCATCTCTCACCATGCACAAAACTCAACTCAAAGTGCATCATGGACCTAGGAATAAACCAGAGATCTTGTGATAATAGAAGTGAAAGTAGGCCCAAATCTTCATCATGTGAGATTAAGCCCCAACTTCCTTAATAAGCCTGCTATAGTGCAAGAAGTAATACCAAAAATCAATAAGTGGGATGATTCAAACTAAAAAGCTTCTCAGCAAAAGAAACAATCAGCAAGGTGAACAGAGAGCCTACAGAATGGGAGTAAATTTTTACTACACACACATCAGATAGAACACTAATCTCTAGGGTCTATAAAGAACTCTAAAAGCTAAACACCAAAAAAAAAAAAAAAAATAGCCCAATCAATAAATGGGCCAAGGACCTGAAGAGACATCTCTAAGAAGATGATATACAATCAATCAACAAATATATGAAAAATGTTCAATATCTCTAGCAATTAGAGAAATGCAAATCAAAACTAAGATTTCATCTCACTCCCATCAGAATGCCAGCTGTTAAGAATACAAACAACAATAAGTGTTGGCGAAGATGTGGGGAAAAAGGCACACTCATACATTGCTGATGGGACTGCAAATTGGTGCAGTCAATATGGAAAGCAGTATGGAGAATTCTTGTAAAACTGGGAATGGAACCACCACTTGACCCAGCTATCCCTCTCCTTGAACTATACCTAAAGGGTTTAAAAACAGAATATTACAGGGATACAGCCACATCAATGTTTATAGCAGCACAATTCACAATAGCTAAACTGTGGAGCCAACCTAGATGCTCTTCAGTAGAAGAATGGATAAAGAAAACATGGTATATATACACAAGGAAATATTATTCAGCATTAAAAGACAATAAAATTATGGCATTTGCAGATAAATGGATGGAGTTGGAGAACATAATGCTAAGTGAAGTTAGCCAATCACAAAACAAAAAGAAAAACAAATGCTGAATGTTTTCTCTCATATTAGGAGGCTGATTCATAAATCCTCACCATAACACGAATGGTGAGGATATACTCTGTATACAACCAGAGATATGAAAAATTGTGTTCTATATGTGTAATATGAATTGTAATGCATTCTGCTGTCATACATAACAAATTACAATAAAAGAAAATTTTAAACAAAAAAAAAGAGAGAGACAAACTCAGAATAGTGAAACCACAGAATATGTACCCAAATAAAATTAAAACCAGGTAGAAAAATAACAGGAACTTTCAAATAGACTGGTGACAAACTTCTCACTAGATAAAGGAAGCCAGCAGACAGGAGAATGGTATCATTAACATGCTAAAAGGCAAAAAATGTGGAGTGAAAACCCTACAGTCTGAAAGAAGGAATGGAAGGAGATATTAAGAAACACAGAGCAGGTGGAGTATTGTGAGAAGGACAAAATAGTATCAGCAGTTACCTTATGTCTAAGGATGTCTAGTGTCCACTTTAAAAACAAAGATTGCAAACTGGATTAAAAAGAATTACATGTTGTCTTCCAGAGTCACATGTGAAACAACATACAGAAGAAGCGGAATAAAAGGATGAATAATGTATTTGTGTAAATACTAATTAAATAAAATTGATATGGTTACATTACTATCAGAACTAGGTAAAAAATAAGGTCAATTTTTTTTGACTGGCTAAAAACTACAATGCACATTAAATTGTCAAATTATGTGACACTAACATAAAGATATATGGAGAAACATAAGGGAAGATTTTTAAATTATCAATAAATGTAAGAAAATATTCACAAAATTATTAAACACATAGAAAATTGAAATAACAAAAAGCATATCATAGATTACATGTTTGTATTACCATCTCCACATATACTTACATATAATATATAAATTGTACATAAATGAAATAATGATATATCCAAAATGTCTATTTGAATATGCACATACACCTATAAATGTTCTATCCAGTAATTGGAGAGAATACATAATCTTTTTAAGCACACTTGGTACTGTTATAAAAATTGACCTTTTTCTGGGTCATAAATTGAATCTTATCTAACAGTTAAGAACAGGAGTAATAGCAATTAAGGTAGAAGAATAAAATAGAAAAAAGATAACTAGGAAAAATTCTATTTATTTGAAAATCAAATATTTAGACTTGTATGTAATCCTTGTGTCAAAGAGGAGAGTAAAAAAAAATCATCTGAATGATAATGATAATTGAAATTTTAGCTCAAATCAAAATTTGTGGAAGGCAGCTACATGAAAGGATAAGTTTTATATACACATTAATGGTTTTTATGTATTTATATGTGAAGATTTAATATATTTGTATGTGTAAAGTTATATATAAAGAGATAAAGGGGAAAGAGGGAATGATAATTGGAAATTAATGGATTAAATTAATTCATCTCATGCAGTAGAAAGAGAACAAGTAAGATCAAAAATAGAAGCAGAAATTATTACAATAGAAAACATACAATAAAGAGGATCATAAAAGACAATAATTGCTTTTTTAAAAGACTGTTTAAACTGATTATCCACCAGATTAGACTAATTATGAGAAACAGAGAAGTCCCAAGACTTAACTAGATGGGGACATAGCTCCTGATCCTAAAAATATTGAAGAAATATTATTAAGATAATATTGAAAACCTTTTAGTAATAAGTTTACGTATTTAGATAAAGCAGACACATTTCTAAAAAGATAAACATCCAAAATTGACTATAGAAGGAAGAGAATACATAAATAGTGTGTGTGCGTGTATATGTATATATAGAGAGAGATACATTAAGAAATTAAATCATTAATCAAAAGCCTTCCCACGAAGAAACTCCAGTCCCAGATGGCTTCATTAATAAGTTCTGCCAAATATTCAAAGAAGTAATTCCTTCTTCTCAAACTCTGAGACTAGAAATAAAGAGAATACCCCTTGAATCATTTTGTGAGGTTAGAACAACCTTGATGAAAACTTGGACAAGGGTATTTCAGGAAACACTAAAATACATGGTACTCTGACTCATGAATATAGATGCAAAACTCCTAAACTAAATATTAGCAAATGAAATCGAGAAATATCTAAAAGACAGGGAAATTGCATGTAAATGGAAGGAGACCCTCAGGGGTATACAAAATTACATATAAGAGGAAGTGAGGGGAAATGGGGAAAAATATAAGGGGGAGAAATGAATTACAGTAGAGGGGGTAGAGAGAGAAGAGGGGAGGGGAGGGGGGAGGGGGGATAGTAGAGGATAGGAAAGGCAGCAGAATACAACAGACACCAGAATGGCAATATGTAAATCAATGGTTGTGCAACTGATGTGATTCTGCAATCTGTATACGGGGTAAAAATGGGACTTCATATCCCACTTGAATCAAAGTGTGAAATATGATATATCAAGAACTATGTAATGCTTTGAACAACCAACAATAAAAATTAATTAAAAAAAAACAGTAACACATCCTCTTCTGCTAAAGAACCAAAAGTTTGCTGCAATTCTATTTTGATACTAACTACCTGGAGTTAATAGACACTCCATGTTTAAAAGATAGGGTCCTCTAACAGACGGCCCTTTCTGCAGACATCAGCAATGCTTTGGGGTTCCCAGGTCTTCTAAACTCATGCTTTTGATCAACTGGCTATAAATTCAAGACTATCTCGACCCTCTCAGTTTTGGTAACTCTTTGGAATGTCTCAGAGAACTAAGAAAAGAGCTAGATTTACAATTATAATTTTTAATAAAGTTTACAGACCAGGAGGATCAGTTGGATGATGAAATGCATGGGGCAGAGAGGAGAGAGTTCATTGTTAAATCCATCAATGCAATTTGCTACAATAATAGATTAAAAGAGAAAAATTTTATAATTTTCTTTAATAATTTCCATTCATGATAGATTCAAATTCCACTTAAAATAAAACTCTTAGATAATTAGAACCAAAGGAAAGTCATTCTAAATAGTTCCCAGGACCTGGCACAGTATATATAGAAATGGGCAGTAAGCTCCATTCATTCTATGCATTGAGGGGGTAGAGGTACCAGTGATTTAACCCAGGGGCACTGAACCACTAAGCCACATCCCCATCCCTTTTTTGTATTTTATTTAGAGACAGGGTCTCACTGTGTTGCTTAGTGACTCATTGTTGCTGAAGCTGGCTTTGAACTCGTGATCCTCCTGCCTCAACCTCCTAAACTGTCCCTGGGATTACAGGTGTGCACCACTTGCTCGGCTCTATGTGTATTTTCTATCTGTCATACTGCTCTGTTTCTAGCCTTTGTTATTTCTTACCTAGACTACCTGAATTTCCTTTTTGTTGTCCTGTTTTTGCTTAACATGTCTTGTCTTCACTTTACCCTTCAAACTTTCTAGTATATCAATCTATTCAGCTTTCTAGTATATAAATCTGTTCAATTTATACACTCCCTCAATATATTTCACTAAATTTTCAGAGCTTACAGTATAAAATTTGGAAATGTCAGGGCTCCCTATACTATTGGACAAATAATCTTCCCTCACATGAATTGTAAGTTAGAGGCATCCAACTTCCAATTGCAAAAGCTATTATGCTTAGTCATATTTTAGGAACTTGCAATAATTAATAGCAATAAGAACAATAGCTTCCATTTGTACACCCTGTGATACCCTGTGAAGTTCTAATATTTGAACATTTTATTTTATAAGAGCAACTACTATTATTATGCCTCATTTCTTAATGAGGTAACTGGAGACATAAGTGAATCGGCCAACTAATTGGAAACCACAAGTAGAACTTAGCTTGTTGCTTCATTGTTCATGATCTTTTTAAATTTGAGTAATATTTTATGCAAAAAATTCCCCTCAAAAGTCATTCCTCAATATTTCTTAACTACAGACACTTTGACTCCTCTGTTTGGTTTGTTCCACCTTTCTCTTGACTCACTCTCCTGTTATCCTTGGCTATTGGACTCGTCCTTTTGCTCATCTTTCTTCTCCACGCATGTGCCAGAAGAATGTGGAATGGTAAGGACATGGCAGTAGTTTGCTCTGATCTTTATTCTCTCTTAGCTTGGTGCTGCAATAAGAAATGTTTTATTAATATCCACCCTGCATGATCTGTATAATTATGTCCATGGCTAAATGACTAATAGATAACTAGATTAGGTCAACAATAAACAAGCAAACAGAAAACATTCTTGTCAATACAAGAATTTTGGTTTAAAATAAATATTATCTCTGAAAGGCATTTATTATCTTCTATTGAATTTATACTATTTAAGTCCAATTTCCTGACCTTTAAACTTAGAAATAGTTTATAAAATTTAAATACACCCAAGGGAATTAAGTTCATACTTATAGTCACTGTGGGCTTAGATCACTTTTCTGAACTAGCTATTTTCATAGCATACTGACATCATCTCTTCTAATATTTTGATAATCAATGTGGCAGACTCCCCTTGCATTATTACAGAAATTTTCACACATGTAGCTAATTAACATTTGAACTTTGATTGATTGCTTATTGCCCAAAGAATGCATTTCAAAAGCTAAAGCTGTTTTAGTTACTTGCATGATCTTTAGTATTTTCAATGGTTTGCTGCCAACTATTTAAATTGGATATTGTTGCATTTTTCAAGTGGCAGAAAATAAAAATAGACATGCAAAGTGTAAACTTTCTGTAAATGTTTTGTTTATACAAAGTGACACACAGAATTGTCTATGAAGTACATTAAGTAAAGCTGGATTGTATGTATTTTTAAATAGAAAACATGAGAATTAATTTACTGAAAAACCCCATGGGAAGTAACTATATGTCACAAGTGCCAAATTAGAAATCTCTAGGTTATAAGATCATAACCCCTAGAGGAATATTTATCTGTATGTTTACTTAATATCTAACAGCATGTGAAATTTATTTATTAATATGCCTGCAGGTTTCTCTCTAATCCCACTTCTCAAAGATGCACACACATAGATATAAAGCCAGGAGGGGGTGAATTGCCCTAGAACTGTTTCCATCTAAGCTGAAAAATATGGTTATAATGGGAACAGCAAAAGTTGCTCTCATTCTGACCTTGAACATTTATACAGACCCAAAATAAAGTATGTGGATGGATTCAAAAGTTGTATCCTCCATTGCAATCACACACTTGTTCCAATCTAAGGCAACATTAATCATACTTTCTTTGATTAAAACTTGCCTCTAAGACCTATTTTATCATTCCTTCAGTTGTAGCCTATTTATGTTTCCCTAGTTCCTTTGAACACTCTATATGGATAGAGATCTTATGATAATCTGTTTTAATATATGGCACATAACAAATTGCCTTTGTATGTTGGTATCCACCAAATACTTATTAAATGTGTTTAATTTAAATTGGATTATATTTGCATATGTGAAAACTTAAATTGATAAACTAATTAGTGAGCATAATGATATTCCAAAGGGAGGACAGCATATTTTTAATTGCCCAAACTACAACTTTTTAAAAGTTTTAGAGAGGAATTTTTCATGGTATGTTTATTTTTCATGATTGTATTAAAAACTTAATTTTTGTCTATACAAAATAAAGTGCAGAATGAAAGCAATGCTCTGACTATGTAAACCCAAACACATTTGCTTCAATTTTCTATCAATTTGAGGTCCAACTATTGACATGGCTTGACCCATGCAATGTTTGGGTTGGAATTGTGACTTAGTGGTAGAGCACTTGCCTAGCTTGCATAGGGTACTGGGTTTGATCTCCAGTACAGATGGGAGAAAAAAGAGGAAATATCCAATGCCTGCCTTGGTGCTATACTTTATTCGCATGTATGGACTTAACCACACTGAAACCAATCTTCTTAAGGCCATAACAGCTGTACCACATGCAACAGTAATATTAGACATTTGGATAATGACTCATGCTAACCATAAAAGTGCTTTTTTTGTATCAGTTATTTCATTTGGGCCCAAGATAGGGTGAGCAGAGGCAAGGGAACCTGTGAGAAAGGTAGAAAAATTATTTAACTCATCTTTTATAGAAATATAAGTGAATTATATTGTTATATATTTTTTGCAAATACTTAAATATTTTCCCCAAAGGTTTGTCTACCCAAAGGTTTCTAAAATGAATATAAAGATAGTAATATGTAAAATCTGTTGGTACAAATAGGGGCTTGCTATTTGCCTAATGTTGAGAGTCCAAGTCAAATTTTATAATGCTAGTTTACAGGTATTTGTGAAAGTATCATGGGACTATGCAAAAGTGATTTATTCCAACAAAGGCACTGAGAGAAGTTTGTGCAGGAGAGTTGGGTCTTTTCCATTTAACAGTCAGAGAAATAAGTAAGGCAGTAAGTAAAAGCTTTCAAGTGTAAAACTGTACGTTTGAGTTGACAAACAGTCTGCAGTGTTCTGTATTCAGCTTGATGGTGAGTTATGTGGGAGAAAATAATGGAAAGTAATACTTAAAAAAATAAAGTTGGGCCATATTATGAATAGCTTTGATTTCCAAGGTGAAGATTTTGGCTATTTTTTTTATAGGCAATGCTAAATTTTAAATGGAAACAGTTATGAAACCTTGCTTTCACTGGAGACAAGAAGAGCGATGAAAATGGAGTCTTAGAGCAGTGTTTTCCAAATACTTTGTGTTATGCAAAGAATATGTGCATGGCCACTGGGAAGCACCTACAAGGCTGCCCATGGGTGTGGACTACCAGCTTCCAGCTCTGCTTATCCCTGTCCCTGTAGTATCTTCTCTCTCGTTTGAACCCATCAGCTCCACAGCAATGTGCCTAGTATCCCTGGTGGGAGAAGTCTACCTTTGGAAAAGAAAGGAGGGATAAAGAGTTAATAAGACATAAAAATGAGAAAACAAAAAACAGAATTAGAAGACTATGGTATCATAAGGCTGTGAGGAAGAACTTTTGTAAAAGAAGGAGTGAACCCAAAGGACTTGATTGCTATTGAAAAATCAAATTTCACAGTAGCTGAGAAGAGAGCATTGAATGGGACCTGGTCCCACCTCATCACCTGATAGAAAGTCACTGGAGTAGCACAGTGGGCATAGAAGGCAGATGCAGCACTGACTGGGAGGTTATTGGAAACTTGGTGCTGGGAGAAGGAGGGCAATGGCTGGAAGGGGTGCAAAGGCCCTTTGGAAAATGAAAGATCTGCCTGAGCATGTATATAGACTCAGGAGAGAATGGGACTAAAAACCAAGAGACAAAAGGAAATCATTGACAAAGACAAATTTGGGCAACTGAGAGAGAATGGAATAAAATGTATTAGTAGAATGATTAACCTTGGTGCATTAAGAACATACTTTCCTTTTAATGGAGAAAACAGAGGAAAGTATGGATGAAAGGAGAGGGGACTTTGAAGAGTGCTGAAGAAAGGTGAACAGATTCTCACCCACCCAAAACCAGCTTTTGTTTTCTCTGTAAAATAGAATGTGAGAATGATGGTGATCATTCAACACTTCCTATTGGGAAAAGGACAGGTGACAAGTAGAGTGAGGCAGGGTCAGGGCCCATCAATCATGTTCCAACACCACCATGCTCAACTCTGTGCTAGAGGGGATATAAAATATGTATGATGTGATTCCTACCCTCAAAGGGAAACGCACACACAACTACCTATAAAGAAGAGGACATCTTAAGGAGTCAAACCATGATTTGCTGAAAAACATAACAGCAATCTTGGGGGAGGAATTAGGGGTGGAGAAGAAACTGAAAAAGGCTTTGTACATTATTTGAATGAAAAGAGGACAGATTATAGAAAGAAGCAAAAGCCAGGTAAGGATGATGCCCTCACCAGTTAGTGGGGAGATCATCAGATAGCAGAGGAAGTAAGTGATGGGGAGAAGGTGGTAACGTGGCTGGATAAATAGGAAGGAACCAGAATATAGTGTCTGTAGGAAGGATGCCCATGCGTGAAGATTAATTAGATATTTACATGCAGAATGAAGGAAAGCATGGAGATAATAGAGGGAGAAAAATAATGAGACAGGCAAATGTTGCAGCAAACCAGATGCGAGGCTCCGTAAGAGTACAGCCAGTGCCCGAATGCAGAGAGGGGATGAAATCTGAGAGATATTCTGAAGGAAGATTTGCTAAAATAATGTGACAGATTGGATATTGATCGGAAGGAAGAACAGAGTAAACTGTGCTTTTAAGTTTTTACTTCTGGGAGACAGAAAAATGATGCTGGTGCTGAAATGAAACATCTGGGCAAGCAAGGCAGCTTGGGGCTTTTTGAAGTTTGAGGTCCCAGCAATAAAGACTATTGGTGAGTTTTGGGCATTCAAATCCATGGTGAGAAAGTTTAGGGGTTTATAATTTGGATTATCACAAAGAGATCATAAAGGTAGCCCTGGAAAACGATTGGCTCACTGGAAAGTGCAACGGGAAGACACAGGGTCAGAGAGTGAGGGTCTGAGTTTCCAGGAATGTTTCCTGTTAGAAATCAAGAGCAGGAAGTTGACCTTGATACGAAGGTGAATAACAGGTCAAACAATTTGAGGAAATGGATGAATTGGCAAGTTCTGAAACAAGAGAGGGTAGGAAACTACAAGGAGCAGAGGTGAAGGTTGCAGTTAACATTGGGGAGAAAGAGCATTGCAAAAGTTCATTGAATCTGACTAACAGGACATGATTTTAAGGCTTCCAGAGATCAGTTTTAGCAAAGTGATAGGAGTTGAAGAGAATGAAAACACCAGGTAAATACAGTGTATAAATATTGGCTATTATTTCCAAGGAGAGCATATTAGAATTTCTAAGAGAGTCCTGAAGAAGTGCTGTAGTGATCATCCCTGAAATTGATGGAGTGTTTCTCTAGACCACACTGGCCCCAATCCTTCCAGTCATCCAGGAGACTCCATTACATAAGGGGTGTGTGTGTGTGTGTGTGTTCACAAGAACATAGATGTAATGTTCCATATAACATTTTATTTGAAGAGATTCTTATGCTAAAATAAAATAAAAATTAATCTGCTCCAGAAGTTTGGCAATTAAAAAAGACAAAAATACTAGATGGGTTCCAGAAAGGATAACAGGTTAATTTTAAAACAGGATATTAATAACTCCCAATATGTTAGAGAAAACTGGCTGTGGATTCCTGTATCTCCATTTTTAATCTTGGCTCTGTTTGCTAGCTGTGTGTGGAAGTCACTTAACCTCTTTTAACTTCAGTGTTCCGTCTAAAATGTGCACAATGGTTTTCCCTGCCATAATTTGGTTGTTAGGATTAACCAGGAGGTATGAAGGGTCCTGGTTTCTTTTGTCTTTAATTTCCATTTTGGCAAGTGTCATTTTCACAAACCATGCCTTTAGTTATACATAAATGGAAAGTTCATGTCCTATAATTATAAATAAACTCTGTCTTGAGCTTTTATATTATTATTGGAAGAAAACTTGGTCATTATTAGGTGAACTTAACAGTTTTTGTTTTCTAAGAAATTTCAGGTTTGGGACCAAGTAAACTCACAATTGATCTCTTCCCATGTTTTCCCCAGTGTGGTGTCAAGAACCTCAGGGATGCTTCTTGGATTCTGAGCCAGGCATTTAGTCTTTGCTCAACTTGTCATCTCTGGCATCCATTTGAGAATTCCCCTCCTGTCCACTCCTGGAGTACTTGTCTTCCGCAGAGGTACTGGCGAACACATCCTCCTGGACAGCCTGTGCTTCACCTTGTGCTTCATGGCTTGTTCTTACCTTCACCAAGGGTCTCCTGTGTCTTTGCCAGGTACGTCTACTAGCTAAAATGTATTCTCCTTTTACAGGTGAAGGTGTGGTTTGGGACAGGTGGAGGTGTGGTTTTCTCCTGGCAGCATGCTGAGGTCTGCATCTGCTTGGGAGATGGCCCTGAGTACTCTTGGACTTGGCACCTCATATGTAATTACAGTGCCTCTGCCTCTTGGGTTCATTACAGACACTTCTTCCAAGATACCTTGTCCTTCCAGATACACTATGGGAAATTAAACTCTGCTCTTGAATTTATGAACTTAGCTGGGGTATCTCTGCTTATCGTCTCTGTGAAATAACAGGAAAATGGGGAGAAGATTACAGGGAATACAGAGATTTCTTAGAAACCCACACTAATGCTCAAATTCCATTGTTCTTGCTCTTCCTATTTAGCCCCAAACTCACTCTGTTCTTATAGCCTACAATATATTTGTCTACTTTGTAAAAAAACAAAACCCTGATTGTACCCAGTCATGAATACAAAAACTTTTCTGCCTTTCTCCTGGGTCTACAGAAAGTAAAATGTCTTTGGATGTTTTGCTACCTTAGCAACCTACTTTTTACCTGACCATCAATAGTGCTAGATGGGTTGGTTTAACAAGAGCTTGACAGGGCATTCTCAAGAGGCTGATACCAAGTTCAATGTCTAGCAATGGTCCTGAAGCCTTCTACTCAAAATACTGTGCTTTTTATTTTTATTTATTTATTTTTACAGTAATCTACTCACACAGTTATGGCCCAAGAGGGAAATGAATTAATTCAGATCTTGGAGATTTGAAAGGTAATTCGTCACAGGTAACTGTAAGGATGTTACAGAGCACAGGACATCGGTCTACCTGGTCCTGTCATTCTTCTACTATTTGGTTCCTCTTTAAACTTTTTTAGCACAGGTATGCTAATTAGGTTGACTAATAATTACTCGAAATAGAATATACCAGTGGTGTTGCTCTCACTACAGTAAGTTTCCTGGTATAGTCTATGACCTTCTGTAGCAGCATCCTCAGAAAGGAATACAGAAATTGAAAGTTATTTTTTAGCTTTCTTGTCTGTCCTTGGAAACTCTGATGATGGAGAAAAAAAAAGAAATGTAGAAATTTCTCTTGATTCTGACACTACTTCCTCCCTCTCTCTCTCTCTCTCTCTCTCTCTCTCTCTCCCTCCCTCCCTCCTTCCCTCCCTCCAAAGTGTTTAAGCAATATAGATCCTTCACGTTCTTATGGGTAGTATAGTCCTGAGAGCAAATCTCTCTTGGGTTCAGCCTTAATTCTAGTTGTCTGAAAGTTTGCTTATGGGATTTCTAGGTGACTGTGTAAAGATTGAGTCTTCCTGAACCACACTGCCACACTGCCACACTGCTTGCTCACAACAGTGATAGGTCACTGATTATATTAAGGCTGTAACCCAATCATTTCTCCTCCAAACATTTTTGCATTGTCTCACATGTGAGTTTTTTGCAGACACTACATCCAAACCATAATGAGCCCTGTTCCACCCTTAAGTTTTGCCATAAGGGTTACACCAGAAGTTTAGCAGAGGCCAGTGTCATTTTCTTGGATTTTCAGAACCTGAGCTAAATAAATCTTTTTTCTTTATAAATTATACAGCCTCAGAGATTCTGTAATAGGAAGAGAAAATGGACTAAGACAGTTGGCGTAAATGCTAGAAATATTAGAGTTATGGAAACGTCTGTATACTCTGGCCAGGTCTTTCCCTCACAGCAGTGAAAAAGCTGAATCAAACAGGGCTTATATGGAAGAGAAGTCACATGGTGAGAGAGAAAGCCAAACTTGTTTTACTACAACCTGCTCTTGTAGTAACTAATCTCTTCCCAGGGGAATTAATCCCATCTCATGAAAAAATATTAATCCTTCATAAAAGCCACACTAAACCTTCACACTGTCACATTGTAGACCAAAATTTGATGTGAGTTTTGATGGGGAGAATCATACTCAAATCATAGTACCAACTAACATAAACTAAGTTGATGATCTCTTATTTCTTAAAAGTCTCTATATTCAAAAGGTATTCACTTCTTCATCCAAATGCATAGATTTTTTTTTTTTTAACTAGTAAGGATATTGCCTTATGAAGACTTTCAGAACTCATTTTTATTATTGTTCTGGACTTCTGGGAGAACATGAAAACATAACATGTACTTCCTAGTTTTTTTCTTTCCCTCCTCATGGAGAAGTAATCTATTTCAACTCATGTGTTTTGATGTCTTTGATTTGTATAAGGTTATTTAAGTCTTTCTTAAAAGTACCATAAATTAATGGAGTAAAGAGCAAAGACAGTGAGAGTCAGCTTCTCCTTGAAGGAAGGGGGAAGCAACACATTCTTGTCCCCAGAGAAGTAGGTGCACTCTCAAAGGAAGCAACATTCACACCTCCACAAGGGGAGGAGGATGTAAAAGCCCAGGGAAACTGGTTGTCAAGACTAAGGTACAGCCAAGTGCCGAGAGCACACAGAACAGTTTCACTCTTTCTTCAGAAGAAGCAAAAGACAGAAAGAACATGGACTTTGCTGTCACACTGTAGCATATTGCATTTTGCAGGACACAAATAAAAACTAAAACCATCATGGTGTCCTACCCCAGAGTTTTCCCTGGACAGAATAAAAAGTAACTCAGTCATGTGTTCTAGGAAACACTTGGTACTACAAGATAATATTTTGATGATTTTGATCCTTACTTATCAAGACCCACAATTTGTGCATTCAGATTTGATTTAGGGGTCTCTTCATGTCATAAACCCTACCCAATCCCAACTAGTTCTTTGTCTTTCAATACTTAGCTTACCATTACCCTAATTAGACCCTAAAAACCTATACACATTCTCTTTTGATTCCCTCGCTGAAATTGCAAGTGAAATTCTGTCAGTGATGTTAGCTCTTATAGTACAATGAAGAAGCTGAGCTTTATTCATCAATGGGTTCATCTGGTAGTCTTTTAGGTAGTTGGTGTTTAATTCAAACTGGATTTCAATTGCTATTTTAGACAAGTAACTCAATTAATTATACCGATAAAATATTCGTAGTCCCAAGGTTTCCCCACTAATATGTGCATACATAGATTTAACAGTAACACAAATAGAACTCATATGAATGGGGGAACAATACATTTATGAAAAATACTCAAGTGTTTTAAGCTTCCTCATACATTTTATAGGGTGTTTATTAGGGTTTACTTCTAGGTTGCATATTGAAAAGTGTGTGCCTAGGTATCCTTAATGGGATGTTCTCTAGTCTACAATTATTTTCTCTATAATATTTGGCAATTTGATTACCTTCTTGAAGCTTCAATTTCTTCCTTAGTAAAATGGAGATAGTAACTATCACAGAGTAATTGGGAAGGTTATAGGGACTCATATAGGTAACGATTCTAGAAAAATTCCTAGTATAATGTATTTATATATATTATATATATGTACATATACATATATAATATAAATAATATAATATATATAATATTTGGTGTTGTTTCCCTTCTTCCTTTGCTGTATTTTCTTCTTTCAAATTGGAGGTGTGGCAGGAATGGTGGTGTGTGCCTGCAGTCCTGGTCATTAAGGAGGCTGAAGCAGGATGATCTCTTGAGCCTGGGTGTTGGGGCCTAGCCTGGCACAAAATAAAATAAAATATAAATATGAACATAAAATATAGAAATAAAAATAAAAAGCAGGGATTTTATATATCAAGAATAAGCAGAACTAGTCCGAAATTTTCAATATTTCTAGAAACATCCAGCAAATGTTCACCGTCTTTAAGTTTATCCTCACTGTGGGAGAGGAAACAGAATTTCAAAAGTGGCTGATGGGAAAGTAATAAAATATTGCAAGGCTCTTTAACTACTGGTAAATAGCTTCTGTGCCATTTTAGTCAAAGCTATAAAATTTAACATTTTTTTTTGTTGTTGTTATTTCCTGTTACATGTAGTATTGTTTATAAACAATAGGAATTTGGGCTTTAAATGACTGCTAAATCTCTTTATAAATTCTGAATAAGAATTTAACCTATGACTGAGTGTAAACTTTAATTCCTCATATTTGCCTTAACATGAGTTAATAACCATTGAGAAAATTTAAATGGTGCTATATTTTTGTATTCCAGTTTTAGACTGGTTTTCATAGATAGACTTAGTCTTTCTTTCCTTCTGTCCATTTTTATCCATCTGCCTCTTTCCCTGAAATGCATGAATGCCGGTGCCCATGTGTGCGCGTGCACACTCACACACACACACACACACACACACACACAGATGCGCACACACACACACACACACACACACACACATCTGTCTCTCTCTTCTTCCATTCATTCATGCCACTGACTTTTACAGAACCCATGCTCAGGCAGTCTGGACAGCAGCAATCTAAAGACAGATTCCATCAAGCTCCTATCTGTTAGAACCTGCAGTGCTTGCATTTGGATTCGATATCTAACAATAATGTGGTATTTTATAAACATTAGTGAGGATGATTTTGCACTGGTCAGCAAAGGTAAAAAAATAGGTGCTTTGGGAAAACAAATAAAAAAGGAATTGGATCTGTCTCAATAAATTGCACAAATTGTAAATATCCCAAACATGCAGCCGCTTACTCTAGCATAGGAAAATAAAGCTGACAATTACGCTTTAGAATGAATAGGTGAGTAAAACGACAGCTAAAAATGTTCTTTACAGTCATTCTTTTATTAAGTGCAGCACTGCACTTATTTATAAAACAAAGTTTCTGTTTCAGCTGCCTGTTCAATTCTTCAGGTATTATTTTAATAATGCCAATTAAGATTTACATTCTAGTCACGATTCTTTCCCATTCTGGCTTGAGTTCTGTAGATGTACTTGTTCCATCAATTTAAACATAATTATAGAATAATCTTTCACAAATATTAAAGTTAATAACATTAGTGCATTTATAAATTCTTCTCCTTAGTTTACACACATTAAAATTTCATTTGAAATTAAAGAACATTGAACATTTAAATGTATTTTAAAGACATCTTATAGTGTTTCTCATGTTTTTTTGCACCAAAGTCCTAGAATGGGTCATGTTCTGTGGCATCGCATGGCCTGGGTAGAGTCAGGAGCAACTTGAAGAGAATTATGTCTGGTTCTAGCAAAGTAAAACTTCGTCTCATTATGTGCTACACATTCCTATTTGGTTTTAAAGATTAGAACTGGAGAGTTTGCTCAGACTAGGGTCTAAACAGAGTTTTGTGTAATGTGAAAAGTGACAATCCTTTTAAGTTTTAGAGTTATATGGTTGTAATGAAGAGACTATATACAGAAATTTGCCATGGCATAATTGATAATTCAGAGCATTGTTTTGACATGAATTCACCAAATTATCACATCCGAAAATTTTTTATTCTCTTCATTGAAGAGAGAGAACTAAAAATATGCTGCTTAAATCATCACTTGGGGCAATGTAATATCTTAGTACTTTATTTACAGTTGTAAAAGTTTCAACAAATGTGAATGTGCAAAATAAATTTATTGCTGTATTTTAAGGAGCTGTCTCTTATTTTTGAATCTTTTCCAACATGTATTCTACATCAACCTTTTTTATTTCTTTGTGTCAGCGTTTTTCACAAACTATAATGAAACTCTATCTCATAAACCAAAGAGAAGAAATATTATGCTGTTGTATGATGTTGGATAGGAAGCTGGTAGAATTCACCATTTGGAGTAATGTTTTCTGGTTGATTAAAATGCTATTTTATTTCTTTTATGCCTTTACAATATTTAAAACATAAGGAAAAAAAAACTTAGGAAACTTGGTACAAATGTTGGCTGTTAATTTTAGTTTGGTTTAATTTTCAGTGAATATATTTTTTGAAATAATTTAGCATTTAGTTTTATTAAATGTAATTTTCAAGACTCATGAGTCCAGTTTCAAATTAAAATCAAGGAATACATTTAATAAACATTTATTTTACCAGTCTTTTTAGAAACACATTTATTGCTGCAATACATGATCAAATGTATACATATTAAAATAGCTCTGCAATTTAATACATGTATTTTAACTTCATATGCTATAACTTTGTTCTTCTTTGTACCATCTACCTATGTACTGAGCTTTTCTCCTCTTAACACATTTCTGAGCTATATTTACATGTCTAGGACTCATTAATTTTCTATTGCCAAGTGAAAGCACCGAAATACCTCTCCCAACTTTATGTACTCCATTGTAATACTTATTGATAAGTAATAAATCTACTTTCAATGATAAGATAACCTATTTTGTTCTGTCAGGATCTCCTCCAGATGAATAAGATTCATGTTTATAACAGATATCCATCCTCTTCTGCCTTCTGGAATTTTTCTCATTTTTTTCTTTATAACTACGCTTCCTGACTTCTTCCAGCTGTGAACAAACATAGACATAGATAAACATCATTGATGCATGACCTTTGCCCAGATGTGATGGTAGGCATATGACATTGCATTGAGCAAATGAAGAAACTGCTGCTTGGATCAGCACTCACTTAAGAGGAAAGATCATTTCTCTTTCCTTGTTATTTAGCCAAGCATTTACTGTGGGATTTTCAAAGACCTAGTATTAGGCCTTCTGTCAGAAAGTTGATGGTCATACACACATATCTAGAGAGCAAATAGTTTGAAGTCAAAGGGCATAACTCATTGCATTTATTCCATGCATGTTGTTAATTTAAGGTGTTTTTTTCCATTTCCAAAGGTCAGGAAATATCAGTTTGATAGCTCATTCTTGTTATAGCTAATATTATTTTTATTCTACATGCAAACACATCTAAGAGCCCAAAAGGGGCAGAGGAAATTCATGTAAATTGCCTGATCTTTGTTTAGTGGGGAAGCTAAACTTAGGGGTTCTGCTCATCTAACTTCACGGGGAAACTATACATCACAGAAAGTTCTGCACTGTGGAATGGCCTGTATGGTCTTACAATTGTACAAAAGAAGAGATACAAAGAAAGCATGAGGGCTGAGAGCAGAGTTACACCTATGCTATGGTAAACATGTCCCTTTATTTTAGTTACCTTAATAGCGTGTTAGAGCTGACTCACCCTGGCTTGGGAAATCAAATTACAAACATTTTTTTTTCTAAGTCTGAATTCAGTGACTTTATGTTGATAATGTGATGTCAGCGTGGTGGAACTATTTACACTATAAATACACAACAAAGCAAAGATTTTTTTCATTTTCTCAAGGAGCTGGTTGTTAATCATTTACCAGTATACAACTAGTTACTTCCCTTAATGATCTAAATTTACTCATTATTTTAATTTGATGAATGATATGTATGACTAATAATTTGAATTTCATACTGAGAGAAGATAGGTATATATTATCCCAGATTGTTTACAGCTATTTTCCTTTGCACAGGTAGATTTATTTATTTTTTATTTAATTTTACTTTTCCCATCTTCTAATGTATCTTGGAAAATCTTCCTGAGTCTCAAAATTATCTATTTTGTGTTGACAGCTGACATGCAACCCATTGTTCTGCTGTACCAAAATGAATTTCCTCAAATCTTTTTACCTGAAAAAATAGTTCCTAGTGTTCAACTACTGTGAAGAACATACCCTTGGCCATTGTTTTCACACTTGTACCTTTGTATAAGCTTCTTTTATATACTTACAAATGTGAAGTAGATTAACTAAAAGTCATTAATTTGTATCCTTAAATGGATTTGGTATTGGACAGTGATCATTAATTTATATTATTAATGTACTGTTAGGTCTTATTTTTTCACATTTCAAGGAGATATTTCTGGGAGAAAGAAAAGATAACAAAGATTAAAAACATTCAGTGTTTTTTAAAAGTTCAACAGATGATTATGAGGTACCTACCTATAAAGTTCTATGCTTAGAAGTTTCTGGATACTCAATAATGGAAGGAAGACCTGTCAAATGACCTTATGTAGCTTACATTGTAATAGGAGAACAAAAACAGATCCACTAAAATATTTTTAAATCTCTCATGCCATAAATTTGTTAGGTCATTTCATGTGTAAATGTTTTCAGGTGCTTTTCTCATTTGTTGTACTCAGATATGATTGAATCCTGTCCTATCTATCCTGGAAATTCCCTTTTGTTCTTTTATATATTGCATCTCATCTTCCTCTTTCTTAGTTTTTTATATAGCACATCCTCCAATCACTGTTTGAGAAAAGTACATTGAAAATACTTACTGACATTTGGTTATGATAAAATGTCATACTTTTATAGTTTTTTTAAAAATTCATTTTTCTATATTTTTTGGCTTAGTTTAAAATTCTGGTTAAAAATACATTTTTGCTAGAATTTTACAGGATTTGTTCTATTATTTCTTAGCTTCCATTTGTTCTATTATTTCTTGTTGTTGAGCAATCTAATATAGCCTGCATTTTCTCTCTTACATTAAAAATTTCATTTCTTTATCTTAAATGCTCTGCAATTTCATAATGAGATATTTTAGAGTGAATGATTTTCCATTGATTTTTGCAGAGTATTTGGTAGAACATTTCAATTTGGAACGTGACGTTTTTCAGTTCTAGGAGCTAGAGTACTAAGAGTGGTCCATCAGAGTGGTTTTCTTCAGTGCAGGAAATAAATGATTTTCTGAAGATAATTTAAAATAGAATATTACTCAGCAATAAAATAGAATAAAATCATGGCATTTGCAGATAAATGGAGTTGGAGAATATAATGCTAAGTGAAGTTAGCCAATCCCCCCAAATCAAATGCTGAATGTTTTCTCTGACAGAAGGAGGCTGATTCATGTGGGGTTGGGAGGGTAGCATGGGAGGATTAGAAGAACTCTAGATAGGGCAGAGGGGTAGGAGGGGGAAGGGAGGGGGCATGAGGGTAAAAAAGATGGTGGAATGAGATGGATATCATTACCCTCAGTACATATATGAAGACACGAATGGTCTGAATATACGTTATATACAACCAGAGATATGAAAAATTGTGCTCTATATGTGTAATATGAATTGTAATGCATTCTGCTGTCATATATAACAAAGTAGAATAAAAAAATAAAAATAAAGTAGTGCCCTATTATCTACTGAAGATGTAAGACCCCCAGGGGATGCTTGAAACCATGGAAAGTTGCAAACCCTATATGTATGTTTTTTCTATCAATATATGTGTATATGTATCATAAAATTTGTTAATTAGGCAAAGCAAGCTATAAATAAACAATAACTAGTAATGAGAATAGCAATTATAATAAACTTTATTAAAATTTATGTGAATATTCTCCTTCACTCTTATTTTACTACCCTCTCACCCTTCTTAGCGTGATGTGAGTTGACATAAGGCTTATATGTTATGAGATGCATGACATAGGCATTGTGATACAGTATTAGGTTACTGTATAAGGGGTACTTGAACACTACAGCTATAATACCACATCAGTTACTCTGAAAACTGAGATGGGGACTAAGGGACTAATGTGGGGGGGAGTAGTAAATACAGCATGGATACACTGGACGAAGGGATGATTCATGTCCAGAACAGAATGAAGCAGAATGGCTAAACTTTGATCATGCTCGCCTAGAATGATATGCAATTTGAAACATGAATTGTTTATATATAAAACTTTCCTTTTGATATTTTTGAACCACAATTGACGGCAGGTAACTGAAACAATAGCAAGCGAAACTGTGAATAAGGTAGGATTACTATAATATTAAAACTTACTAACAGATTATCTTTTGACTACAGTATGCTAGTAAATCTTTTCAAAAATCTATTATTCAAAATTCTGATCAGTTGCTGAGATTACTGTTTTAATAACATATATGTAAATTTCAAATTAACACATGTTGTATTACTTTTCCTACATGAAATGTTGTATTCTTCATGGAAATTACTGTGGAAAATTTCTAGTTATAATCCTTCCCTTCTGGATAGCATGCAGAAAGGCTACACTTCATTCATTTTGAGAGTAATTTTGTAGCAGTTGGGAATCATTTGAGCACTCTTTGGGTGCATTTTTTGTTTTCAGCCCCTTTGTACTATTTATTATCATTTAACTAGAAGTTTCAAAATTAAAAAATGATAGCATAATGATTATAAAGATAAAAAAAATTAACTTGAATAGCTTTAATTCTATTGTTTCATGTGAACTTTGTAGTTTTTAATTTGAAGCTTAGAATTTTGAAAAGTGAAAGGGTGTGACATATGGGGTATAATATTTTATAAGTGCAGATTTTAGTTCACATATTAGATATTTAAAAAAATATAAAGTAAAATTTAAAAATTTTCTCCCTTTTAAACTGTTATTTGTGTTAAAGAAAAATGAATCAAGAAAATAATGCTAACTGACAAGGAAAACAAAGAGGACAGAATTAAAAGATGATCTATTCCAGGAGTAATATAAACTAATTATGTCAATAATTTTAGGAAAGAGTTTTATATTATTTCTTTTGATTTTTTCACTTGTATTTTCTTTCTTCCTTTTCTATCTCTTTTTAGTTCTTCTTATTTGGAGTTTGGAACCCTAGGCTTATCCTCTAATTTTCTTATCTTTCCTCTTTTATATTATTTTCTCTTTTTTCTTCACACACTTTAAGAAATAGTTCTTAAACATTTTTAAACACACTCTTTCACATTTTTAATGTTAGAGCTTAATTTATTCTTTGAGTTTCTGAATTTTATTTTCTTAATAATATTATGTTCTTGTTTTATGTAATATATGTATTCATAAATAATATATATAAAATTACATATAACTATATATCATATAACTATGTATGATATATAGTTATATATAATATATATATGTTATTTATGAATATATATATCACTTACTCTAGAAATAGTAATTATAAGTTTCCCTTTTCTTTTAAAATGCCTTATATTCTCTGCTTTGTTTCTGTTTTATTAGTAATCCTTTCAGTTTGTATCATCTTCTTTCTTTTGTTCTTGTTTAAGCTTTCCTAAATTATATGGTAATCCTTGTTTCTTCACTCACATTTAATACTGTTTTACTAAAAAGCTAATTTTAAGGTCAGCATGCATTGAAAGAGGTTTATTAATGGGTCTCACAAAAAAATAATTTAAAAAGAACACAGCTGTTTTATTTGTGACATCAAACTGTAATATCTGGGGCCATTTTTCCTCAGTGGGTCAGTTTCCCCAAAGGCAAATTCTTTAACACTGTGCCAGTTGGAGTAGCGAAATAGAGAGGTGGGATATAGTGGGAGGTCAGCCAGCTTTTTGAAAGCCTCAGGTGTGCAAAGGTCTTGGTGGTCTTTTTGCCTTAGGTGACTTCATTTTGACTCTCTGGAAATCTTCCCTCTTCCATCTTTCCCAGTCTTCTGTCATGCTGAGCACTTTGGCAATCGGAAGGTCTGAAGTCCAAGTACATATACACATTTTCAATAATTCATCTGGCTTTAGCTCCCTCTTCAACAGTCCTTAAAGTTTCTGAGTTCTGTGGTGTAAATTGCTTTGTTGGTTCTGTAAGTGCAGAAGAAAACCACAAGTTGAATTTAGTTGCTTCTGCAGGTGGGAACTACTACCAAGGGGTGAAAAAGTATGGCTGGAGGGATGTCTGGAAGAATCAAAGGCAGACAGACTGCTGAAAAGAAATGAATAGGAAAAGTCATATGAGGAACATTCGTGGTTTCTTTGTTGTCACTTTCTGTTGGCAGAGACTAACACAAAGCTACTTGGCAAAGGAGAACAGTGGCTTGCAATTCTACCTTCCACACCACAAAGTTCCCAATATAAGGATGGAGTCAGGGATGAGAGACAATAACTTAATAAAAGGCATATTGATGGAAATACTTTATATGTAATCAAGATAAAATTTATATAAATGATGTGCATGTGTTAAGCTCAATGAGTTTTGACAGATATATATCAGGTACAGATTGACCTTGGACAGCTCTCCTGCCTCAGACTCCCAAGAAGGTTGGACTACAAGGCATGCTCAGTCATGCCAGCTATACTTTCTTATAAACAGAACCAAGATATATAGACATTCATATAACTTACATTTTTCCATCAAGGTCTGTCTCCCTCCCTCCCTCCCTCACTCTCTCTCTCCCTTCTTTCTTTCCTTCCTTCCTTCCTTCCTTCCTTCCTTCCTTCCTTCCTTCCTTCCTTCCTTTCTTTCTTTCTTTCTTTCTTTCTTTCTTTCTTTCTTTCTTTCTTTCTTTCTTCTCTTTCATTCTTTCTTTCTTTCTTTCTTTCGTTTTCTACCATGGATTGAACTCAGGAACACTGGATCACTGAGACAAATCTCCAATCTTACTTTCTTTGTATTTTATTTAGAGACAGAGTCTCACTGAGTTGCTTAGTGTCTCACATTTGCTGAGGCTGGCTTTGAACTTGAGATCCTCCTGCCTTGGCCTCTGGATCTGTAGGATTACAGGTGTGGGCCACCACACCCAGCCATTTTTTTCTTGATTGTCAAGAACCTAGTTTATTATTTTTTCATGCAACTCTTAAGATTTTTCTTGAATTTTTCTATTATTAATAATACATTGAATACTTTGTTTATAATCATTATGAATTTTATTATTAACAGCTTATCCATAAATCTTATAAATCTAGGACAGATTCCTTAAGAATATAAAAATTTAAAAAACTGACTTCTAATTTAGACTCCTGGTAAATATAACCAAATTCCTTTTTAGAAAAGCTAAACCAACTGAATACAATCCATTGCTATTTTAAATCAGGAGAATGACATTAATTAATCAAAAATATTAATATATATTAAATTTATATTATCATCTAAAAATGTACAGAAGTGTTAGCTCTGGTAATGTTGTTTTTTTCTGGTTTGTTTGCTTGTTTTTTGGTACCAGGGATTGAACCCATGGGTGCTCATCTACTGAACCACATCCCAATCCTCCTTTTTCTTTTTTATTTTGAGGCAGTGTCTACACTGAGTCACTTAGGTTCTCACTAAGTTGGTGAGGCTGGCTTTGAACTTGCAATCCTTCTGCTTGAACCTTCTGAGCAGCTGAGATTATAGGCACGTACCACCATACTTGACTGGCTTTGATAAGTTTTAAGTTATGACAATGGAAAACTTGATGACAGATAAAAGGAAGAAGTCAGGTGTATGGAGTTTTATTTATTGAGTGTTTTATGTGGAGGTGCTGAATGGGTGGTTAGTGTACAGACCATGTAAAAACACAGATGAGTTTGTCTTCTTAATTATGTCCAGAGAAGATTTAAGTAAATTAAATTTGTAATTGCAAAACATAATGAAAAATGGGTTCACAGTAATTTGGGAAAAGGTCTTTAGAATACCTGACCTACCTAAAATGCCCTCAAATAATTTTCTGGGGTGACTAAAATAAGTAGTATGACTGCTAGCTCCTGTTTCCCAATACCCACTAAATTGACACATGACCAAATATGGTCTGTGATTATTCAACTGTCCTACATTGTCATCTTTAAATGCTACTTGCTGTAGAAATAGATGTACAGATGACTCACCTTATTATAGTCCCTTTGAGATTTAATACTTAGATCTATCAAATAATGCATAGTGACAAAAACTCTAAAAAAAACATATTAAAGACACTTATTTCATTTTATATTCCATCATTCAATTCAAATTTTGAATCTGTAATAAATGTAACCCAAGCATCTAGATGAAGAGGACATTTTATATACAAAGATCCTGGCTAACCTTCAGTAATTGTTCTCTGTTGACTTAGTAGAAGCATAGCTCCCCTGACTTTCTGTTTGGTCTCTTGGGACTAAGCTCTACAGAGATTACTTGAACTCTCACATTCAGAACTCAAGTGGATGTTGTGTGTAAATGCAGAATGACATGGAACAATGAGGTCTTGGAGTCCACTGGGGAAGAGCCCTGAACTCAGAATTAGTTCGTTCCCAACAAGCCTTCTGAGAGCTTACCTAAGATGAAACTGCGACCCAGCATAGTGCTCTGAGGGACAGAGACGCTGCTTCATTGCTTCAATAGGGGGTAATTATAGAGAGTTCCTCAACATCACAAAAGCTCTAGGAAGCTGCATTTTCCTGAAGGAGAGATCTGAATTCCATGTAGGGTTATATAATACCAGATTTTAAATTATATCTTTCATCCTTTGGAATAAAAATAATGCTTCCTATGAAGATTTTCATCTAAAAATATAAATACATATATTTATGTCAGTGGAAATAAAACATTTTGACACAGCACTTTCTAATTTGTTCTTTATCATCTTATTTTCCTCCTTTTGGACTTTAGCTTCATCTATGCACAGGACTGGATCAACGCCAGACTCAAGATTGGCACCTAATAAATATTTGATTGATAGGTGAATTGATGGAGTCTGTCAACCAAGAAAAACAATGGCTGGTATGGCTTTAGTTAAGATGTCTTTCAAATAAGACTTTTTTTTGCCTATACAATAAGTATTTACCACCAATTAAAAAATTTCAAGGTTACTGAAGAGTAAGATTATTTCTAGTTCAAAGGAAGTCATGATTTCAGAAATAACACACAATGTTAAAAATTACTCAAAGAAATGTGCAGTGATTTGGTTTGCCCTATTCATTAAGTACAATAAAGATAAATTCCTCACTGGCCCTATAGATACATCGCTATCTAATACAAAGTTTTTTTTTTAAATTAATGTTGAAGTGTATTATCATTATTATTACACCTCTATATTTAGAACAAATATCCAGCATTCCCCATACAAACATCCATTAGGGAACTGTTTTGTTCAGTGTATTCATGAATTATCAGAAATTGGAAATTAAAATCAAACCTAATAATTTAACAAATAGTATAAAGATGAACATATAACAAGTACAAAAAAATGATGGAGAAAATGAAAGCAGTATTTCTATGATGAAAAAATACATGCATAAATTGATTGGATCTGCTTGGTCTATTCCAGCTGGTGCCAGCACATTTCATATTATGATGCTGTGCTGTAATGAAAACTTTGGAATATTTGGAGCATTCACCTAAGTCTTTCTCTCATCTTTCCTTTACATAGTCCTGATTTTGTCCTGGTCTGCCTTTAGTCCTCTGGACTTGGTTTTGGTAGATGTATAAACAAGACATGCATTTTGTAGAAATTGAGGTTCACTGAAAAATTGTAACTAACAGGAAGATCGTGATAAGATCTGTATTTTAAAATGATTTGTTTTCTTGCATTTAAGAAGTGTATTGTATGAATAAACTGGAGGCAGATTGATCAATTAAAAAATTACCATAATTCTAGAACTGAAAATAACTTGAACTAAGGCAGGACAGAAGAAATGGAGAAAATCCAGTGAATTAAAGAGTGTATAAGTAGTGGTATTTGCAAAACTGGGTTGGCAAAAAAATAAGAAAGAAGAAAAGGGGGCTGGGGATGTGGCTCAAGTGGTAGCACGCTCACCTGGCATGCGTGTGGCCCAGGTTCGATCCTCAGCATCACATACAATAAAGATGTTGTGTCTGTCGAATAACTAAAAAATAAATATTAAAAAATTCTCTCTCTCTCTTTTTTTTTTTAAAAAAAGAAAAAGACTGGGATTCTAAAATGATTAAAGATTGTAAGATGAATATAAGCAGAATTTTTTTCTTTTTGGTTATTTTTGGTGGTTGGTTTGCCCATTTATACACCTATTTCAGATGCCAGAACAGTGCCTAGCATATAGAAAACACTTGGTGAATGTTAATGAAGGAATGAATTAATGAATAGATAACTTAGGTAACTAGATGGATAGTAGCTCCATAAATGGAAGTGGAGACAGGAAAGCAGGAATAGGTTACAATGTAAGGAAAATGGAACATTTAATTTTACAAATCTTAATATTTCAGGAACTCATAATTATCAATTTAGAAGTTCTTCATAGACATCTAAGTAAAGCAGTAATCTAGGTAAAACTACATGTTGAAGGAAATTTTAGTCTGAAGAATTTGAGAGTTGTTAGCATGTAGGATTGGTTTTAGTGGTGACTATGATTTATATTATCCTGGAACAATAAGAAAATAGCAAATAAGAATAAGTGTTCCAGAAAGTTATAACAGTGAGCATCCAGTGCTGCAGAAATCTCAGGAGAAATTTTCAAGAAATAAAATTTGAACAATATTATTCAATGCCCAATGTAGGACCAACAAATTTGTGCTAGTACATAAAAATAAGGAGATTAATTAATTCATTCTTACATTTTGGTTCATTTAATGAGTTGACATTTTGACAATATACTGGGCATTTAAGTTAGACATTTTCCTGGGCAAGTATTGGGGCTAAAACATGCAAGAAAGGCCTGTTTCCTGCACCCAAAGATTTTATAATCCAGTAAAATGGTTATAACAATGGATAGTGAAATGTATTAATGACATTATTTGTTTTATTTGTAAGACTTAAGAAACAATAAATTTTACTAAGAAGTATATTACATAATAGAATTCTTAAGGTATGAACAGGTCAGTTATGCAAGATAAGGGAATAAAGAAATTTTTTCTCTAAGGAGGAAACCTTAAGCTGAGTGTTGAAGCATGAATAAGAACCAGTCATGTACAAATTCTATGGAAGAGCATTCTGAGTTGGGGAGAAATTTACCACAAAGGCCCTAATCAGAAAGGTGCTTGGTGAATTCCAGAAAATGAAGGATTGGTGTGGTTGGGAAAATGGTAGGCAAAGAAGCAAGTGATGGCAAATAGGGACGGGGATAGGCGTGAGTTCTACCATGTAGAGATTTATACATCAGGTTAAGGAATATAGGTCTCATTCTAAGTGCAAGAAGATCCAAGGGAAAGTATTTTAATCATGATCACTAGGCTGTCATGAGGAGAAAAGCTTAAAGAGGAGTGAAATTGGAGTCTGTGTAGAAAATTATGTAGGTAAAACGGTGGTGGTTTTAACTAAGTTGGTCCTAGTGGGAAAGGAGTGAAATGGATATATTAGAGCTCCATTTTGAAATAGAGCTCATTAAAATAAATAAATGTGGACTGAAGCCTGCATTCAATTAAAGCAATCTGACCAATTTTTGAAAGCACATTTCCAAATGCCCAATTTATAGTACCTTAAAGAATTAATTAAAGTGCATGGCTGACCTGGGCAAGGGGTTCAGAAGGAAGAACATTAAAGACTGGTGGCAAAAAGGGAGAAACTGCTGTTTTTAGGAAGTTGGTTGAACAACTACATTTGTTGGTCAAAGGTCATCCTCACAAATGACTGAGTAGATGACTACCTGCCTCAGCTGCCTAGGAGACTGCAGGGCAAAATAAATACTGTAGTATTTAAGTTCTGTGACCTTATACCTGGAAATTTGAGGGATGCTTGAAGATACTATATTGCTGTTAATTAGTACTATTTATCTCTGGTTTGAAAAGTCTGCTGACCCTGTCTCTATTCATCTGTGTTTTAATTGATCAGCTCCTACTATCACTGGCTTCACATATATTTAAAAAAAAAAAAACCCTCCCCTAATCTCCTCCCCAATTTTCTTTCCTCAGGCTGTTGGTGATTCAGGAAAGACCTTTAAGTTTGATATTGATCAATTTCTCACCTCACTAAGTACAAAATAATCCATATTATACATTTTTTTATCCCTCCTTATAATCTCAGAGTCTGATATGTCTTCTTCTCTTGGTCAAGACCAAGAGAATCTGCATTTTTGTTCTTAACTCTATCACCTCATGTCCTTTTTGAGATATTGTTCCAACTGTCATCTCTTCTTCATCTTTAGGTGCCACGCTATACCCACTCCTGCTCCTCAAACAATAATATGCTAAGTTTTCCTCTTCTACTACTGCAATCTCTCTCCTTAATACAATCAATTCCTTCAGTGTTCATCTAAAAATTTTGAGGAATATCTATACTTACTTCATCCACAACCTGTGGTAATGCATTTCCTTCTCATAACCACAACTGGTTTTACTACAGCCAACAAGAATTCCTAGCTCTGAAATGTAATATTGTAGCTTGTAACTCTTATTTTATCATCTCCGTTTGGCTGCAACTTCTTAATTCTACAGAGCATCTTTCTTCTATTGGAAATTATTGAAATTCTTGCATTTTATGACACCAGTTTTGATTTTTTTCAGTCCCTTTTTTTCCTTTCTGAAGACATCATTTTTTAATTAAGTTTTTTATTTATATATGACAGCAGAATGCATTACAATTCTTATTACACATATAGAGCACATTTTTCATATCTCTGGTTGGATACAAAGTATATTCTCACCAATTCCTGTTTGTCCATCACATTCCACCATCATTTCTAACCCTATGCCCCCTCCCTTCCCTTCCTACCCCTCTGCCCTATCTAGAGTTCGTCTGTTCCTCCCAAGCTCCCCCTTTCTACCCCACTATGAATCAGCCTCCTTATATCACAGAAAACATTCTGTATTTGTTTTTTTTTTTTTTTTGGAATTCGATAACTCCGCTTAGCATTATCTTCTCTAACTCCATCCATTTACCTGCAAATTCCATGATTCTATTCTCTTTCATTGCTGAGTAATATTCCATTGTGTATATATGCCACATTTTTTCTATTGAGAGACATCTAGGTTGTTGGTTCCACAGCTTATCTATTGTGAATTGTGCTGCTATAAACATTGATGTGGCTATGCCTCTGTAGTATGCTATTTTTAAGTCCTTTGGGTGTAGACCCAGGAGAGGGATAGCTGGGTTAAATGGTGGTTCCATTCCCAGTTTCCAAGAAATCTACACACTCTTTTCCATATTGGCTGCACCAATTTGCAGTCCCACCAGCAGTGTGTGAGTGTACCTTTTTCCCCACATCCCTGCCAACATTTACTGTTGTTTATATTCTTAAAAGCTGCATTCTGAGAAGAGTGAGGTGATATCTTAGTGGAGTTTTGATTTGCATTTTAATGCTAACGATGATGAACATTTTTTTCATATACTTGTTGGTTGATTTTACATCATCTTCTGAGAAGTGTCTATTCAGGTCATTGGCCCATTTTTTGATTGGGTTATTTGTTTTTTTGGTGCTTAGCTTTTTGAGTTCTTTATATAACCTAGAGATTAGTGCTCTATCTTATGTGTGAAGGGTAAAGATTTGTTCCTAAGATGTCGACTCTCTATTCACCTCACAGATTGTTTCTTTTGCTGAGAAGCAACTTTTTAGTTTGAGTCCATCCCAGCCCATTTTTTAAGATACTTTTTTTTTGTTTAGTTTTCAGTGGACACAACATCTTTATTTTATTTTTATGTGGTGCTGAGGATCGAACCCAGCGCCCCGCGGATGCCAGGGGAGTGCGCTACCACTTGAGCCATATCCCCAGCCCTAAGATACCTCTTTTTAAAATGTCCATCAAGTGTTGTTGTCCCTATAACTTTCGTTTACTTTACATACAGGTTTGGGTCAGTTTAGGTAATATCAGTCAAAATTATCAGTATATATATATATGATTAATCCCCAAGTTATATATTATATTGTGCCTGAAGCTTTAGATTTTTCAATAGGCCTTGCTATCTTAGTATATGTTAATTACTTTTTCACCATATCTGAACTTGATATCTGCTGTAAACTTGTTTTCTTCTATATGCAGATACCAGCTCAACTGACAGCCTATTCAGTGATATTAGAGAGTACATTAATATTTTCCTCATCTGTCATTCATCACTGGCCAGAATTTCTACTATGAACATCTTAGCTTTGTTGCCTTCTTTCTAGACCTCAGCCAGAGTTTCAGGCCAGGCCCCTATTATCTCTAAGGACATTCTAAACATCATTCAAACACACTTTCTTCCCTTGCCTGGCCTGTCTGTTCCCCACTGAGTCCCATTACCCATCTCCACTCAGAGCTTCCTTGCTCCATGGCCTGCATAGAGGTATCAGAGGCTTCCTTGGTTTGACTGTGTCTTTAATTCTACCTTCCTCCTTAGCCCTTTGCCGCTCTCTGCGTTCTTCTCTGTGCTGCTAGGAGCTAAACTGTGCTTCTCAGAGAAACTCATCCATGTGGTCACTCATGCTTTCCCTCTGCCTGTGAAACCACTTCCCACTCTTCCTGTGGGCCAGAGTTCAGGTATCATTTCCAAGATAGCTTCCCAGCTTTTCCTATCTTATCCCAGGTTTGCTGATTCTTCTTCTCTGTATTCCCTATAATTCCTTCTGTAGAAGTGTATTTCTTTATTCACCACATTACATATATGTAAAACACACAAACACACACACACACACACACACACACACACCCACACATACACCTCCTTTCCATATGAGAGTATAAGGGTCTTGAGGGTAGAGGTAATTCATTCTCCCTAGAAATTTGCATGCACTAGGATATAAAAGAAGATCATAAATATTCATTCATTAAATATATGGAAAAGAATATATATAGATGTATATATGGTTCCTAGATATCTGAGTAAATACTCTGCCCCAAATACCAAAACAAATAAAACTCTTTTTTGAGTACTGTCTCAGCCCTGCCCTTCCACAAGGAGAGCCTACCTTTTTATTTTGTGCTAATATCCTTGTGGGTACAATATGCATTTAGGATCTGAAGGAAGAGCTTGGGGCAAAGAAATGGCCATGGGGAAGGATGTGACTCTCAGAGGTGTGTATCTGCCCTAAAAGCAAGAGCACTGAAGGAAAGAAACATTTGTCAAGTCCTAGGGTATGTGACATGTGGTGGGTCATACCTGTTCAGTAGGTGACATGAGGGGACTACCGGGCTCCAATCACACATTCATTTCGAGTACTTTCTTCTTTACTATTTTATTTAGGCAACAGAGTTCGAGAATATTGTTTATTTCTTTTTGATTGTTAGCCACTGCCCATTAAGTTTTAAGCAGCCTGAAAGGAATGTAATGCCATACTTCTTTTGTCACTTTTTATATAGGGCTTTCTATAGAACTATGGGCTCAATGATAGGCCAATAAAAAGGTGCCTCACAGACAGACACAGACCGACTGACCATCTGACAGAGGATCAGATGGTGCAAGTTTGGAGGACAGAGATAGGAGGGAATGGGAATAAAAAAAAAATAAAAACAGAGCTGAGTATCTGCACATAAGAAATATATGCATACATGTTTTGGATGAAAAAGAGATCCTTAGTCCACAAATGGTTAGTCTTAAGTGTCTACACAAATCAATAAAAAATGTATAGCCTGTGCTAGCTAATGTCTTCACAAAGACTCCAGTGCTCCCCCTTCCTAATACCATCAATGGCACCAATGTCATGTATTCTATTAAACTTAGAAAAGAATTGTTCTGTCTACCTGCATGAAAAATTCATTGCTTCCTGTATTGTAAGTGGCTTTGTGTTTAATACAGGTATATCTTACTTGTCAAATTGCTTTTTGGGTTAAGATTTTTTTTTAATTCTCTCCTTTTATTTATTATCTTATTACATTTTTAACTGTTGATGTTTATTTTTTATTTGACATTCAGTGAATTTTCTCTGGGTCTGCCTTTTTAGTACTGGCTGATGTTTTATAACATATTGATTCCCAATATTTTAAACTGACCCACTGTTGATATGAGGATCACACTGGGAAGTAAGATGTTTACATCTCGCTATGAATAGCAGATAAATGAAATAATAAAGGTTGTCAAAAGCTGAGGAATAAAGTAAGCCAGGTTCTTGTTTGCTTTCAAGGATATATTGCTGTGGAGCTTAGAACCAGCTAACTTCATAATGCAGAAAGAGTGAAGTGGTTCTGGGTAGCAGGCTAGTACTTTAGACTTTTGAAATATTAAAGCAAAATTTTATATAAAAAACTATTCAAAATAGAGTGCTTAATCCTTGTCCATCACAAAGTACTTTATTGAAAATAAAATCCTTATTCTATCAAACTCTGAAGACTGATTACATATTCTCTCTCTGCTGCTTTTAGTTTGGTGGCCTGACCTTGAACAAGTCACTTAAGCTGTCAGTGCCTTGAATTCCTTAGATATAAAATGCAAATAATAATAATAACACATCTCTGATTGTTATGGGGAGTAACAGAGATTAATGCCAGTAACCATTTAGAATGGTGCCCGGTGCATAATAAGTGTAATAAATGTTAGCCATTATCATCGATGTTGTAATTAGTAGCAACAGAATTGTCTATATAAAATTTCATAAATACAGGCATATTCATTTAACATTATTTCTGCATTTTTTTTAATTTTAAAATAAGCAACATATTTAACCCATAGATTATTATTAGTGGTCTCCTTCTTCAGAGTTAAGGAATGATATGTCTATTTCCTAAGACGAGTCTCATTTTTTTTTCAGGTAAGTTGAGCTTCTTCCTTTGTTCTCTCCAAGAACTCAGCTCATAACTCTTTCAAGGCACTCACCATGACATATCATACTTTGGTCACTCACATATCCATTTTTCCAAGTAGCATTTTGGTTCCATAAGAGTTGGAGCAAATGTCATTCTTATTTTGACCTTTGGGACTGAGGAGAGCGCTTGACACAAAATGTTTCTCATTATATAAACTCGAACAAGGGATGACTATGCCTAAACGAGTTCTCATATTGTTCTTACTTGGGTTTAGAATTTTCCTGACTCCTTTGTTTACATTAACATCAATCACTATTGCTCTATGCTAACCGATGTCAAGTTGTTAAAATTGGTTTAATGTGACAACAGATCTTAGGATGGAAAGGATGGTATGCATGGGTGTGTAGTGTACTTGAAGTTCCATACTGATTCTTACTCCAATCCTGGTCTGGAGTGTGACTTTTATATCAAAGATCTTCTATTATGTTCTTTACAGTAAATCTTTTTCTTCCCTTCCAAATAGTCATAAAATTCAAGATATTTGGTCACTGTTGTTTTGTTTTGAGGAACAAATAATCAACTATAGGTTTTACTTCTCTAAATCTTTATGTCAAATATTGCAGCTACTTGTAAATATTCTGCTGATTTCAATAGCACATGATATACACTGGTGTAGGGCAGTGGTCAGTGACAAACTTGTCTGATGTGCCTGCCATTCCCAAGATGTGCAAAATGACAAGTCAGAGGGCCAGGCCAAGCTAGTGACCTTACTACACAGATACTAATGGGCAATCTCATCCAGATAGCTCTCTGCTATGAAAAATAGAGTAACTATGAATTTAACTAACATAATTTCATACAAGAATTGACTCATGTTGACTTTAAGAAATTGCCACTTATGTAGAGTATGTATTTGTTCCTGTGACATTAGATTAAAGGTGTATTGGCCTTCATGCTCATATAGTAAAGGCAAAAAATAATAATAATCCTTGTAGCTCTCCTGAAATTCCTTCTTGGAACTAGTGTTTCTGCAAAGGTGTATGTTAAAATTTGCCTCATGTCAAAAGTGAAACATCCAAATGGCAGATATAGAAATTTTCTGCATATTTATGATGACCATTTTTGAAGGAGACCCAGTCCTCAAAAAGACTCAGGCTGTACTTATAAGGTTTAGTTGCAGTTAATAATTTTTAAAGTAGTAAGAATAAAAAAGAACTTTGGAGGTGATATAGAAAA